>NC_072739.1:40026503-40091462 GCF_026930045.1 Uloborus diversus
ACCGTTTAAATAGGGGTTCCTTTATCTAACCCGCTTTATGCAGAAGAAATGCAAACTATTCTAGTTGAAGTTGAGAGTTGTTTGGTATGTTCACAAAAAATACGCAATGATGTTTTAGGGACAATAAGGGCAGAGTTATTTCTGGAAATACGACGCAAAATACTTATAGTTAAAGGACTGTCAAAATTTTCTTTTAACGTGATATAATCAATTTTCTGGTATTAAAATGTTCTGTATACATTAAACACTTAAAACAAGATCATTAATAAATATACAGTGGCTCCCAAAAGTCTTCGTACATTTACAACTTTCAACGAAATAGGCCCCAATCAATTGGTTAGAATTAATATTTCGGAACAGGTATTCAAGTATAAGATCTATGATCAATTTTCAACAAAACTACATGAAAATTTTTTAAAAAATATTAAAACTTAAAATTTCCGGCACTTTTTGGGTTTTGATTTTTAAAACATTAACTCACTAAAGTCTTCGTACACTTTATAAAATGTCTATATATTATTGAATAATCAAACTTTTGATTAAGTTAGTAATTAGTAGAATATCATACAGTATTCATAACACCTTTTAAACGTCTGGGAATAGATTTCGTTCTTTTTCTTTCTTTTTGTTGCGTAATTTCTGAGTAAGTGTTCTACCACACTTCGAGTCTTACTCTTTCTAGCTCTATTTTCGTTTTAAAGCCCTATTTTCGTACTCTAGCCTCTAGATATCTCTAAATACGTAACATTAAGTTAAAATCTGGAGATTTAGGGGGTATTTTGTAAACTTTAGGAAAATTTTCGTGGCACTAGACGTAAATGTTGAAAACCGTGTGCTTCTTATCGTTATCTTGATAAAAAAACAAAGTTGCTCCCAATAACCAAATTTTTGACTAAGAGTTCAAAATTGGTTTTTAAAATATTTAAAGGAACAGCATGATTCATTATTTCATCAAAAAATTACAAATTACCAAGTCCTGATGCTGATATGCACCCTCACACTAGAACACCTCCACCGTCCTGATTAACTGATCCAAATAAGTTCTTAAGATTAAGTGCCTAATTTTTTCTTCTACTTACAGTTATACAACAATTTAATCAAAAATGTTAAATTAATTTTCATCTGTAAGAAAGACGTGATTCTAAAACGTTTTTAGCTTATTTATCAATGATTTTGCGACGAAAAGCGTAAGCTTTCTGTTTTTCGCACGAGCAAGAAAATTTCTGCGGGAAGAGGTCCCATTCAATCCAGCTAATCAGAGAAATTGGCGAACAATTTTAGGTGAAAATTAAATGTAATATGTTTAATTTAACTCTGCAGAAACGTTTACAGCACTCAAAGTGTATTTTTCATAAATTTTTTAACTTTAAATCTCCGATCACGTTTTGTCAACTTTGCCGGTTGACCTTTTCTTACCTTGTTTTCGGTCCGATTCCTTTCTTTAAAGCATTTTATCAAGCATTTTACTATACGAACAAATAAATTAACTAATTTAGAGACATTTCAAACCAATTTACCACTACTGTGGGAAAAAAATTCAAATTTTGAATGGTGTTTGCGGTTTTTTACGAATACCAGCCATTTTACACTAATAAGCACAATATTAAGGAATAAATAAACAAAAAATTAAAGCCAAATGACTTAAAAGGGTCAACACAATGCAAAAATATTAATAAACCGGCATATGATAATTTTAATCATGAATTTATTCGAAAATATTTGAGTGTACGATGACTTTTGTTGCGTGTTATTTCTCTGTATCTTCGTTTTCTGACCCATTTCAAAAAGAAGATCCGTCAATATTTTGAAAAAATCAATATGTTGTATTTAGAATGATATAGGAATCATGTGAAAAAATATTGGACTTCATATTCGAATTCAGTTTCGAGTTATTTTGTTTTTAATAAAAAATTTCAAAGTGTACGAACACTTTTGGGAGCCACTGTAGATTAATTTTATTATGAGTAGTAAATTATTTACTGAAGAATGAATTTTCTTGAAAAATCTTAAGGCTGTAGTAAAATTTCCTCGGAAAAGGTATATTTTAATTCAGGATTCAAAAATATTTTTTCCTGTGCTAATAAAAATGCAAAGAGCACTTAAGGGAAGTTGCAGGAATGTATCTTAATTGCACGATTTTTAAAAAATCTGAAAGAAGAACGTTCTCTGAGACCTCACGTCCCCTGTTATGTCCTACTTTGTCACCGCCCCTGTAACAGGTTAATACCCAAACTTTGCCTTCAGTTTACGAGTTGAACCGCACCATGTCTGCGGACGCTCGCTGGTGAGATGAATTGAATTTATCTACCAATTTGTTGGCACTCTCAGTTTTGACGAGATGACATCTGCCTCTAACTGGGTTATTCCCTATTCCAGACTGATGAGTTCAAACAAGTGCAAAACTGCAGTCTCTGGATGGATAATCTTGCTGTCGGTATATTGCATGTAATGCACATATACACACAATGTATCTCTACATAACAGCAAATATAACTACCCATGACTTGAGAATCTATATTATCTAGTTATGGCATAATAAAGTGCAAGTACCAGAACGTGTAGAGGCAAACACTAACCCAGATTTGGCACAGTAAAGCCTATTAAGGCTCCTGCGCCTAAAAAAAACCCAATACAACCAACCAACCAAGCACATATAATAAGAAACATACTAATACTACCCAAATTCAAAATAATAAAACTTTCTAAACAAAACATGGCAATGCGTTGTGTAAAACAAATGCATGCAAATTAAAACTGATGCATGGTTTTCAGAAAGTGGTCAAACAATTTTCATCAGCTTTGCGGATATTATTTTAATTATTAATGGGTCATTAACACATTTAAAAATTAGTTAATTTTCAATATGGGTCAAAAAATTAGAATGAGTTCAATCAACGTGAATTTGAAAATCAGAGGAAATATTTGCATGCCTGTTAACCGAGAGGTTCCTACACGTATGAAGCTTGGTGCTTGGGAAAACTTCAGCCAGTCTACTGCAGGAAATGAGTCGTAAAAGTGATTTTTCTGAAACAACGAAATCTTGTATCTTATCGTTGTTTAAAGCTGGAAATGAATGTTTCACAATCTGCAGTTTCAAAAATTTTGCAGGGGTTCTGGATATCCGGCCAACTGCAAGGTAACCGAAATAAATGTGGAAAAAAACTTGTACCACTGTGAGAGATGAACGCATACTAAAGCGAATTGTTCAAAACAATCGTTTTAAAACTGTTTCTCACATTAATAAGTGTTGGAATGAATCTGGAGTCGTGGTGTCAAAGTCAACTACACTGAGACGATTGCATAAATTGGAGTTTCAATCGCGAGTCCCTAAAGTAAAGCTCCATCGCAATTTGTACTCCTTCCTCCAGGAAATTGGATTCTCCTTTTTAATTTAGTGTTTGTCTCGACATTATGTGATTTCGTCCTTCCTTTGTTTTTCAAGATATTGTTTTGCCCATTTTGTCTATCTTCAAATTATTTAAATGTTTTTATCGGCTGCCCTTTTTACACTAGCACTTGAAGTTTTATGCTTTCTTCTTCAAAATATGCTTTTATTTCCCTTATTCTTTAATGAAAAATAAATAGCATATAATAAAATATCGTTTGGCGCAGTATAGCCCTTAAGGGCTCTTGCGCCATAAAAATCAAACCAACCAACCAACCAACCCTCAAGTAAAACCTAAGATCAACATGAAGCAGAGACGTGCACGGCTGTCCTGGTGCAGAGAAAAGCTGACCTGTGGGCAAGAACACTGGGAAAGTGTTTTGTTTAGTGATGAATATTTTTTCAAATATCTGTTGACGAAGGAGGCGTTCGAGTTTGGCATTTAAAAAGTGAATTTTTTGAAAAGTCTTGTTTAAGACGTTCTGTCAAATTTGCGACATCCGTTATGGTATGGGGATGCATGAGTGCTGCTGGAAGAGTTCAATTATGTATCTTAAAACAGCGTGTAAATTCTGAAGTTTACCAAGATATATTAGAATACTGCATGATACCCTCCTGTGAGGATTAATGCGATGATACATTTACCTTTCAGCATGATTCAGCTTCTGTCACACTTCAAAATCAACAAATAAATGGCTAACAGAAAGAACATCTTTGTGTTAAACTGACCAAGTAACTCCACCGATCTCAGTCCAATCGAGTATTTGTGGCATCGTCTAAGAAAAAGATTCTAGGATCTAGTTCCAAGTAACAAAATTGAACTTATTGCTGTTTCTTGTAGACAGAATATGGTGAGTTGGGGAGATTATTCTAGTTCTTAGACGTCTGTGACGTTATGAGAGTAACTCTGACAATTCCGACAGAGAATATTCAGGGCATGAAGGAGAAAGAGAAGGAGAAACGACCAAAAGAGAGAAGAGCCCCTTAAAAGGGAGAGCAATCCGTCCACCCTTCTTCGCCGGTTGAAGGAGCTTCTTTAAACTAAACGTCCTCCTCTTTTTCCTCAGGCGAAGGAGTAGATTTAGCCGATTTCACCTTCTTGCTCGGAAGTAAGAAGTCCTCTTCTTTAAATTTGTGTTATTTAGGGGGTCTCTGTTTAGAGGACAACCCGACTTTAGATCGCGCATGGATTACTTTCTTTTTTTCTAGTTTTCTTTAAAATTTTTGAGTTTTAGCATTGCTTGCGTTGAGTGAGTTGGTGTTTATGTCAACTTTTTGTGTTTTATTAGCATGAGATACGTTTTGAGGAGAACTTGTACTACTGGATATCTTGTTTGATGTTTTGGGATTATTGATAAGTTTAGTATCAGTTCAAGTCTGATTGGGTATCCATAGTGTAGGTGAAGGTAAAGCCCCGAGATTTTCAGTTTTTATACCACCACGGTCAATAAAGGGCATTTTTTCAAATTAGAGAGTCATTGCGTGGGTTGTTACCTATAATCCTTCCAAATTTTAGCTACGTCTGATTAGTAATAATTGAGAAAATTACAATTTAGCGGGAAAACAAAATTGCGGGGTTTTGCCCCACAAAATGGGGTAAAACCCCGCAATGCGGATCTTTACCCCACTCAAGATGAAAGTGAATAAAAAGGGTGACTGCTTGATAAAAACACTTGAAAAACGTCCTTGAACCATTGGTTTATTGTTATTCAGCAGTACCGAACTTAAATATCTCACACGTTTAATCTTTTTTTAACTTTGTCACGAAAATGTTTTTTTCTCCACCAAAGGAGGATTAATAACCACGGAAAAAATGACAGTCGCATTATAAGAAATAATTTGAATGCCTGAAGCTATAATTTAATTGAATATCTAGTACCCAGTGCTTTAAGTTAACAATTACACTAGGTTGATTTTTCTAAGAATGTTATTGCGTCGTAGATGGAATCGTGTCTTGCTGAGGTTACGACAATTTATTTATAACGTCATTTCCAATGACTTTTCCTGTGTCTCAGTACATTTGCCGGCTTCTAGGTGTTTTATGTAAAAAAAAAAAAAAACTTTACATAACCGCCTCCTTCTTCTTGTCATATTGAAGTTATCTTCGCCACATTGTGCAGGGATAAGTTTCGAGTTATTCTCTACAGTTTCACTCGAAATTATAGGGAAATTTGTTTCTTCTTCGAAGTCCCAAGCTTTTGTTCCATTTTTCAAAGATGTCTTCAATCGATATTTTTGAACCTAACTTTAATGTCTACCATACAGAACGAAGAGGTGCCTGCAATTAAGTTACGTGCTTCATTAAGCTCGACATTTATCATGGTTCTGAACTGTTTTTCTTCTGAAGGTACTAGAACAAAAAATTAAAAGTACGTAAACGTTCAAAAAAGAAAAAAAGATAAGAAATTATTACATTAATGAAAGCTCATTTGAAGTAGATTTCAAGTTTGTAAGATTTTACTTAACAAATCTTGTCCAAATTAAAATTTCATGAGCAAATGTTCACCAACAATTAATTTTTAAGATCAATAAGCTGTACAAAACACATGCTAAACAAAGATACTAATAATATTTCAAAAAAGAGACAATTTTAAGCCGAGTGGAGAGAATCCTTGACCTTTTGGAGATGCGGGGTTTTACCCCAAAACAACTGCGGGGAGTTTCCCCATTTTGTCACTTTCTGAAAAATGCTCCATGTTGCTTTTAAGCAGCCATTAGAATAACTGTTTTCACGCGAAGGTGAAGCTTTAATGTACCAGTATTAACATCCAATTCATTGATTCTTCATTTCAAATTCTACATTTTACAATTTTCAAATAATATATTAGAAAAGTTAGATCAAAGTAGTAAAAAACAGACTTATCTCCCTTTCTCGTCTCTGGAGTGCCTAGTCAGGACAAAATTTCATTTATCAATAGGTTTCCATAGGACAAACCCACCACCTAGAGGTAAATTTCTTACTTCAAGGTGATCAAGTTAAAATGCCGGTGCGGGTTTTTACCCCACGCGGGGCTTTACCCCCACGTACCCTATGTGTGCTTGAAGATTTTAACACTTTTTTTAATTCTGCAGCATATGAAAGACCTGCAGTAGGAGTATGAGATTCAACTTTTTTTTTTTTTTTTTGGCGTCAGGGTATGAAATTTTCTGAGTTGTTTCAATAACTTGTATTTCTTTCTCAGAGAACTATTTCGAGCACGTTCGGGAGTCAGTTAATACATTTTAAGCCCTTTTTACATTCATTGCTATCGTGGCCTGGCTCAGCACATCTGGCACTCGCTTCAGTACCACGACACGAATGTCCAAACCACTCGCATTTAAAACACCGGAGCCGATCTGGAATATAAGGTTTGACTGGACAAGACCAATAACCAGCTTTGACACTTGAAGGGAAGACAGGAGTACTAGACGTCAGAATGACGCGTTTAGTATTCACCATTACGCTTAATGGTGATCCTTTTCACTCCACTCACTTCCTTCTCACTCCCCCCCCCCCCACACACACAAGGGGTGAATAGTTTTTATGTTTTCTTTCGAGATTTACCGGAGAATCGAGGGGAAAAATTGGGGTCTAGCCTTTGTGTAGCCCCCCTAGACAGAGGTAAGGCTGCATAGACAGGATTCGCCTGCTGTCCCTGAAGTCGCCTGTTTGCGGCATCGACTACCCTTGCTACCACGTAGCCATTGGCACGGTTGACACACCTTGGCTTACGGGTTTCGTCCGAATTTGGTAAGTGTGATCAGAGAGAGAAGGAATAATTCCTTCCCTTCGATATTCTATTTGAGCAAGTAGGGCTCACGACTCCGCCCAAGAGCTTGTCCCGAACTTACCACACCACAAGTTCCCCTCGCAAAGAATTAGAAAAATGTGATTTTTCGAAATTTCTAAACGTATGGAATCAAATGAAAGCAAAAGAGAAAGCGGCAATTCTTCACTCCGCTGTAAATTTCGCTACTCTTACGTACTTGGTTGGCGAAACCTACAGACCACAATCAATATCTTGAATTTTGATATATACGTGACAGGAAATTATCAGTGAAATAGAAGAGACAATTGTTATCGATTGAGATCAATTGGAATATTGATTTTCCTTGTCAGAAAGAGATGTCCAATTTATTCATTTATAAATGTTGGAAAGCATTTATTTTCGCTTTATTTTAATCCTGTAAAACTGCAAAAGAAATTGCATTTTTTTTTTCATAAACGTCAATTTTAAAAAATAAGTATTGCTGCTAGTTGATGTTGAAAATTTAGTTTTATGAATAATCATTGCTTTGTTCCAAATTTATCATTAAATATATATACTAGTATATACAGTCGGACCCCGATTTAATCAACCTCTGCTTAACGAATTTCGCGATTTAGCGGATTTTTCTTTTTCCCCCGACTAAAATGAAGGCAAAAACCCCTATTTACCGAGTAATAAACCCCGAAATACCAAACTATTTTAACGGCCGAATTTTTTTTTTTTTTTTTTTTGTTAATTTGAGTTAGAAATATTGGATCGTTTTCCAAATGCTACATCCATATTGTCCGAAGTAGAAAACGACTTTTCTTGGAATCAGCAATTTTGACGGGATAGGGCGAGGGGGCATTAGATGCCCCCTCACCGCATCATCAGAATAGTGATTATGATGCTGAAAGCGGTAGTGAAACTCCAATTAAAACTTACTTTTTCAAATGCTTCAGCTAACCTGGAAACTGTAAAAACATATCTCATGCAGCAGACTGCAAAAGACAAAGTATTTCCTTCTCTCCATAATGTCGAAAAAGAACTATTTCGAGTCAAGTATCAAGGAAATTGTCCAAATATTTATTACTCAGTAGTTTAAAAGTTCAAATGAACTAGCGTGTAATAAGTCGTGGAATGCTGAGCAAAAAATGTAAACTTTAATTTTTTAATTAATTTAATGAGAAATAATGCATTATTTCTCATGCAAAATCATAAATTTAATATGTAAACTACTTTTTAAATGTAGTGAAACCCGTTTTAATAGCATTGGTTCTCTCTTTAAAGGCTTCCGATGTCTATTTTCCTTTTTAGAATGAAAAGCTTCACACATTCATCGAAAATATCTCTCGAAGAAAATAAAAGGGACTGTGCTTCGCAGTAGAGTGGTAATGCGTGCGTATATATGCGGCACAATAGGTCATGGGTTCGATCCCCACAGTCTATTCTTTTAGATTTTATCTGTGGTTACATTTTAAGTTTTGAAAGAAATTTTTAAATGATCCGCATTGTGTTGGTTCCCGTACCAAGAAAATAACATTTCAAACATCCAAGCAGACGTATAAATATTTAAACTGGGAAATCGTTTTCAGGTGTAAAGAAAAATATTTAATTTTCTGTCTACATGGTCACATTGAACATTGCTGTTTTTCATCAGCTTATGTAAATTCAGTTCATAACTTCAATTTTGAATTCAAAATATGCAAAAATCAACCTTTCACAGTTCGTCCTTACATAGTTTACTGATATCATTGTAGCAGCTAATAATGCAATTTCTGATTCCTACCACAAATAGGCAAGCCAAATGTTCACAAAGTATTAAATACATGGTAAAATTATTAAATTCTTAAAAGATAATTGATGTATCATTTACTTGTAATGGCAATAATGTACTTCCAACCATATATTCTGGTTGTGTTTTGCTGTAAAAGTGAATAGTCTATTTTTGCATGCTTTTTGTAAATGAGTTAACAAATCTGTGAAAACTATCACTGTATTGGGTGGGATATTGATGCTTCTGGATTGGGATATTGATGCTTCTCTTAAAATGATTTCCCATTGTTCATCATTTTCCAATGAACATCCCCCCCCCCACGTGTCCGTTTACCTTGTCGTGGTGGGGGGGGCTTGTGGTGTGGTGAGTTCGGGGCGAGTTCTTGGGAGGAGTAGTGAACCCCCAGTTGCTCAAACAGAATATCGGCGGGAGGGGATTTTTTTCCCTTCCTTCCCTCATCACACTTACCAAATGCGGACAAAAACCCCTAAGCCAAGGTGTGTCAACCGTGCCTATGGCTGCGTGGTACCGGGGGTAGTCGGTGCCTCAAACGGGAGGCTTCAGGGATAGCAGGCGAACCCTGTCGTACGCAGCCTTACCTCTGTGTAGGGGGGCTACACAGGGGCTAGACCCCACTTTTCCCCCTAGTTCTCAGGTTTTTTTATGGATATAAACACAAAGAACACTTCTCCCCCTTGTGGGGAGCGTCAGACTGAATCGCTTACATCTGCAAAATTCTTTATTATCAAAAGGAACGAAAATCTAACATTCACCGCTGTATCCCCATTCTTAATTAACAAGGCATTAATAAATCTTATCGGCGAGTTCCAATCAGTAAAAAAGCTACGCACTGTCGAACTATTAGTTGAAATCAAACATCCTAAACAAGTTCAACCTATTCTAGCTATCAAACAACTAGGCTCATATCTATGTAAAGTTACAGCTCACTCAACTCTAAACTTTTCTCGGGGAGTTATTTCAGAGCCAGACCTTCTATTTACATCAGAGAAGGAAATTCTAGAAGAAATGAAAGACCAACACGTAAGTGGAGTGAAGAGGATCACTATTAAACGCAATGGCGAAATGCAGAATACTAAACATATCATTCTGACTTTTAGTACGCCTATCCTCCCTTCACGTGTCAAAGCTGGTTATCTCTCCTGCCCTGTTAGACCATATATTCCTAACCCGCTACGGTGCTTTAAGTGCCAGCGCTTTGGGCATTCCAGACTGTCATGCCGTGGTGCAGAAACTTGTGCCAGGTGCGCTGAGTCCGGCCACGACAGCAATAAATGCAAAAAGGAATATAAATGTGTCAACTGCAAAGGAGATCACCCGTCCCACTCTAGAAAATGTCCAAACTGGCTCTCCGAAAAGGAAATACAAGTAATTAAAACCACTCAGAACATATCATATCCAGATGCCAAAAAAATTGTCCAGTCTCGTACGCCTTCAGCCGGACTTTCATATGCTGCAGCAGTAAGAAAAGTATTCAATTCTACCAGCACACAAACAGATCCTCAAATGATTAATACAATAACCAGCACTAAATCAACTAACTCTCCTAAATCAAAAAATAAACAACTCAATACCCCTAAGCCTCCACAAAAAAATAGTAACGAAACTAAAATATTAAGTACACAAATCCCGAGTACAAGTTACTCATCTACAATAATTTCAAAAAAACCAACTGATCAAAAACAAAACAAAACTGTGGAAAAAAAGAAAATTATTCAAACGCGCGCAAAAATTGGGGTAGCCTCTAAACAGAGGCCCCCAAAATTTTATAATTTTAAAAAAGAGGACTTTTTACTTTCTAGCAAGAAAGTAAAATTAACCAAGTCCCAAATTGAAAAACTTCAACAACCTCCTCCCCAAGAGGAGGACGAGGATGTCGAATTCGAAGATCTGCCGCCATCCGACGATGAAGGATGGACGGACCATCCTCCTTCATGAGCTGCTCCCTCTTCTTTCGGCCGTTTCTCCTTCCTCTTTTCTCAATGGCCCTGAGCATTCTTTCTTGGAATTGTCAGAGTTACTCGCATAATGTCACGGATATCAAGGATCTTGTCGAATATCACCAACTGGCCATATTTTGTCTGCAAGAAACATTTCTGTCCCCTGCTGATAGACCGAGGTTGAAAGGTTTTGACATGTACCGCAAGGACTGCTTGTCAGGAGACCGTCGTTGTGGAGTAGTGGCATTGCTAATCAACAATGTTTATGCATCTAGCCAGCTCAATATCAACACATCCCTGCAAGCAGTAGCTGCGCGCGTTCACCTTCACTCGCTGTTCACAGTTTGTTCTGTATATATCCCACCTTCCTATGACTTAAGAAGCGTAGAGTTGCAGACACTGGTTGATCAACTTCCTCCCCCATTTGTCATCTTGGGGGATTTCAATGGCCATAATCCTCTCTGGGGGAGTCCAGACTTCAACAGTAGAGGTTTAACAATAGAAAATTTTATTGAAGACAATGATCTTTGCATCCTTAATAACGGTGAAAACACTTATTTTCATCTTTCTACCCAATCTTACCATGCCATCGATCTCGTAATATGCTCACCTTCTTTTCTGCCACGTTGGGATTTTCAGGTGGAGGGTGGACTCTACTCCAGTGGCCACTTTCCGATCAGGATAACCTCTACTGGACGCTGCGCCCATCAGCAGCATCAGCAAGCTCGACTTCGCATCGATCGAGTTGATTGGGCAGCATTTACCCAGTTGGCAGATATTAAATCAGAAGACGTGACTGATATTGATATCGATGTAGCGGTAAAGCGAGTAACCGACATCATCTTAAACGCAGCTAACGCTGCTATACCAAAAACTACTAAAACAGGATCAAGTTTCCTAAGCCTTGGTGGAACCTTGATTGTCAGGAGGCTCATAAGAAACAAAAAAAGGCATGGAACACGTTTCGTCGTTATCCAACCACACAAAATCTCGTGGCACTTACACGAGCTCGTGCTGAAGCTCGAAGGATTCGACGAAAGAGCCAGCGGGAGTCGTGGCAGGCCTATGTCAGCACAATCACGACGTCCACCCCATCCAAGACAGTATGGGGTAAAATAAAAAAAAATCGTTGGCAACTACAATACATCTTGTGCACCCATTCTGGAGAATAATGGTCGTATTTTATCCGATTACAAAGAGGTGGCTGACTGCATGGGGACTTATTTGACAGAAGTCTCCAGTGCAAATAACTATTGCTCAAAATTTTTAACCATCAAATCACGCAAAGAACAAAAAGTTCTAGATTTTAATTCAAACATTTTTAACCCATACAACACAAAATTCACCCTTCATGAACTAAATACTGCCTTACAAAAATCAAAAAACACATCACCAGGTCCAGATCAAATTCAAAATAGCATGTTAAAAAATCTAAGCAGATCTTCATTAGAAAATATTCTGCAGCTTTTTAACAGAATTTATTCTGAACATAGATTCCCAAAATCTTGGAGTCAAGCAATAGTTATCCCTATCCTTAAACCAAATAAACAATCAGATAAACCTGAGAGCTATAGACCTATAGCTCTCACTAGTTGCCTATGTAAAGTCATGGAACGGATGGTAAACGCCAGACTGATGCACATTCTGGAGTCACACCATCTCATATCCTCATATCAAAGTGGGTTTAGGCGTGGCAGATGCACAATAGACAATCTAATGCTTCTCGAAACATCAGTAAGAGAAGTATTTCTTAAACGAAAACATCTTGTGAGCGTATTTTTCGATATTGAAAAAGCATACGACCGTACCTGGAGGTATGGGATCCTCAAAACCCTTCATGAGGATGGGTTGCGAGGTAATTTACCCATCTTTCTCTCCAATTTTCTGAAACATCGTTCTTTTCGTGTACGCGTCAAGTCTGTTCTGTCGGATACCTTCATTCAAGAAGAAGGAGTACCCCAGGGGAGTGTACTAAGCGTAACTCTATTCATTATAGCAATCAATAGCTTAATTGACGAATTGCCCCCCGCCGTAAAAGGTACCATGTTCGTGGATGATTTTCAAATTTCTTTCTCATCAACGAGCATGAGTATCATTGAAAGACAACTTCAAATTGCAATCAGTAAAGTAACCCAATGGGCGGAAGAAAATGGCTTCACTTTCTCTGCTCAAAAAACATTCTGTATCCACTTCTGCCGTAAAAGAGGGCTTCTCCCTGATCCAAATCTTCTCCTCAATAATCAACCAATAGCTGTAAAAGATCAAGGAAAATTCCTTGGTCTCACCCTTGATAATAAACTAAAATTAAAACCACATATACAAGAGTTAAAAAAGAAATGTTCATTAAAATTAAATATCCTTAAAGTCTTAGCGAATACTTCTTGGGGTGCTGATACAGAGTCTCTGTTAAGAATATACAGGGCTCTGATACGCTCAAAACTTGATTATGGATGTCAAATTTATGGCTCCGCTGCAAAAACCTATCTGAAAAGTCTGGATCCAATACATAATCAGGCACTGCGCATCTGCACAGGAGCGTTTCGAACTTCGCCTATCAACAGTCTTCATATCCTTGCACACGAACAATCTAAACAATAGACGCCTCAAACTTTCTTTAAATTTTTACTTAAAAACAAAACCCTGCACCAATCACCCACTACATGTCCACATTTTTAATCCATCTAATGTTGCTTTATTTCTACACCGGCCTTCGATGACCCCAACATTTGGGATCCGAATGCGTCGGGTACTCTCAGAGCTGTAGCTATCGGATTTCAAAACCGTTAACACAATAAAACTAATTGAACCATGGTGCGAAGTCATACCTTCTATAATCAATGATTTCTCAAAATTCCCAAAACAAACTACCGCTAATACAGTTTATCAACAAGTCTTTCATGACATCAAAAGCAAGTATTCTGGTTATAAACACATTTTCACTGACGGATCAAAAGCAAACGATCACGTCGGCTTTTCCACAATAATTAATGATCAAGTTACGGCAGAAAAATTAAACACATCTTGCTCTGTATTTACTGCAGAAATAAAAGGTATATTTTCATCTCTAGAATCAATAGCCCAATCTGTTCATAGAAAGTGGGTGATATTCACTGATTCAAAGAGTTCAGTGGAAGCCATCACTCATTGCAATAATAACAGCCATCCTATAGTCATCCAGTCATATCTTTTATACAAAAACCTTATGCAAAATAATTTTCGTGTTATTTTTTGTTGGATCCCTGGTCATGTAGGCATTGCAGGCAATGAGGCAGCCGACTCAGCTGCCAGAGCTGCAAGTATCCTGGTCGATAATAGTGTCCCTTTCGATGACATCAAAAACGCCGTCGTTGTAAGCCTCAACACGTATTGGCAGGGGACGTGGAATTCAGAAATTCAAAATAAATTGCATTCGATCCAGCCCTCCACTAGAGGTTTTAAATCATTAAATATCACCAGGAGAGAACAAGTCTTAATAACTCGACTTCGCATTGGACATACCAGATTTACTCATAAATATCTCTTATGTCATGAACCAGCTCCAACATGCATTACATGTGATGTAAATCAGACAGTGTTGCACATTTTATGCAACTGCCCAAATTTTAATCTAATTCGTTATAAATATTTTAATAATTTTAACCCATCTTTGAAGGAGTTGCTGGGGGAACCGCCCCATCGCAATTTGTACTCCTTCCTCCAGGAGATTGGATTCTCCTTTTTAATTTAGTGTTTGTCTCGACATTATGTGATTTCGTCCTTCCTTTGTTTTTCAAGATATTGTTTTGCCCATTTTGTCTTTATCTTCAAATTGTTTAAATGTTTTTATCGGCTGCACTTTTTAACACTAGCACTTGAAGTTTTATGCTTTCTTCTTCAAAATATGCTTTTATTTCCCTTATTCTTTAATGAAAAATAAATAGCATATAATAAAATATCGTTTGGCGTAGTATAGCCCTCAAGGGCTATTGCGCGATAAAAGTCAAACCAACCAACCAATAAACATCGGTCTTGACATGCGGCTTGGTAAGTTTCTTTTAGTATTCCATTTAGTTTTCAAATCCTGGTAGGAAGTTGGACCGCCGTCATGGTGCAGCAGTAGTCTGAGGTAAAAACACTCTGACTGAGAAGGATGAATACCATATACTCTTCCCAAAGCTGGAAAGGTATTTCGTGGAGGTATACGCATTAAAATTAAAAAAACACAGCAGCAGACATTAAAGTACGGTGCAAATAGACCAAAAAAAGGCGTAACCTCAACATCCAAAGTAAAAGTTTCCCTTCAACTCCAAATTGTTCTATACAGTCCACATATTGTTTGGTAAAAAGTTACACCGTTTTCAGCGTCGGGTTTCGGGGGAAGGGGGGGGGGAGTTGGTAAATTAGTAGTTTTATCAGTTTTTCGGAAATATTTAGACAACTATGGGGTTTAGCGCAAAAAGTGCAATATACAAAATAATCTACACTAAATTACGAACGAAATGGTCCTAAGCATTATTTTAATAAGTGAACGGTTCCGGAGTTACGGAGGGTGTAAAAATAGAAAATTTTTGTATTTTTTTAGATTTTTCCGAAAAAATATTCATTATCACTAAGGAAACTAATTTTTTGTATGAATTGTGTTTTGTAAAAGCAAATTACGATTTTAGGGGCCGGTGTGTTTGTGATAAGCCCTTGAGGGAACGACAACCTCACCACCGACTCAATGGGTTCTACTTTTAAGGGAAAAGAGCATTTCATTGGCCGCATGACTATATAAATCTGCGGCACGGAGAAACCCGAAATTTCTCAGACTGTCGCAGTAAGAATGAATATATTTTCAACATAGACGATTTTAAGATATAAAAATGTGCATAACAATTATGGTTTATAATTATATCATTTTTAATGATAAAATTTTTATAAGTGCAGCTTTTGAAGTTTTTTCTTTAGAAAATAGGCATATTTGTCTGTATATTGCAACCATATTTTATTAAACTTTTTGAAGTTCATAAACTGAGTTCAATACTAATATTTAATAAAAATGTAGAACGTTAAATGCGACATATGTGTGCGATAAAAGGTATTCACCAGCAATCAATTCTCTTCAAACATAGCACCGTCCTCTTCTAGATCTTCGTCTATGATATTAGTGTCCATCCTAAACCTGAGCAATTACTGCTTATGCTTGAGCAGTTAGACCACTCTTTCTGCACTCGCAGTTACGGACGCATTCGTCTTTGCAAACGTACACAATGGGAGAAAGTAATTCCTGGGGAGCTGCAGAACGCATTGCTGTAATTGTGGTTTCAGGTGTTCACTAATCTTCTTCCACCCCCACTGGAGTGGATTCTTTTTCTCATTCAGTCACTGCTGTACCTAGTGGTAGGTTCTATATGAATGCTGCCTGGAAGCTGCTGAAATGATGGGTAGTGCAGCCAACTTGAACAATGAATATATGGGCTACTTTGCAATAGCCGGCAAGTAACACTGGTAGCGAAAGCTATCTAGATCTTTAGTATTCTTGGCTCCAAACATCGCACATCGCAAGAAGGAAATGCTTTCCTGTGTCAGCCCTTAGAGCAGGAATTAAAATGGAGGAAGCAAGTCCAATCATTGGTTTAGCAAAATCTGGCCCGAAGACCCCAAGTCACGTGAGTCAACAATGACAAATGGTTCGCACATTTTGCGTGAAACAAGCGAAAGAGACCCGATTTCTTCCAATACTTTGCTTAAAAATCCATCACGTGACTTGGGGCCTTGGTTTCATGAATGAAAGTCTTCACTCCCTCCATTTTATTTCTTCTCAATCCGTGAGCTACTGCACTGGGGTCAGCTTTGGGATCGTTAAAGACTAGATGCTTCGTACGAAGAGCGTTGTTGGCTTGCACTTTTCTATACGGGGAAATTTTTCCCTTGTAAATAAATGATACAGTGTCACATCCTGTGAAGGCGTTACATTGCTAAGAGTACACCTTTCATATCTCCAATACCTTGCTGCATGTCCGAAATAGTGTACACCTTTTCCTGGTGATTGCCTTTCTTTGGTACCACCATTTTCGATTTGTTTTCTGATAGTGTGTGAACAGTCAACAAGACTACTAAGTCCGTATCATCACCAATCACACAAACTTTCAGTACATTCTAAGCTTTACCAATAGCTTTTAAAACTATTAATAAGTCAACGTTACCTGTATAAAATTTGACTTGTGTAGCTTTATCGGTGGTTCCAAAAATCAACACTAATTTAAAAACTAACTTTTATTTAAAACTTAAAAGAGAATGAAGATAACGAGGCAGTGCTCGTTCTTGCCAGTATTATGAGGGCTGGCGGCTCCCTTCAACTGATGGAACATAACATCACCAACATAAGCTTAACATAACATAAGTCAAAAGATACAAGACAACTTGCTTAAATAGGTGAGGAATACGCCCTCTTACGGCAATTCGTAACACTCCCCACCTAAACTCTACTTAGAGTTTACAAACTTACCAGATAGGACATCTAATGTTTTCATCTACATAAATGGTAAACATAACATTTCTTCTATGACTACCTTGTCAAAATATAAACAACAATTATTAACCCAATACAGTTTCAAAAAATTTTAATATGCTTACTAAAATTTTCAAATTTTGTGCACAAACTAGTCTATTTTGCTCAAGTGAGCTCTAAGTTGTAAATTAATTGAACAGGTCTTCTGATAATTCCTGTCTTAGTTTTGATCGAACAAGAGCGCACTTTGTTATCCCTGCCATGAAAAATTTCAGTAATTTTCCCTAAAGACCACATATTTCTTGGGTAACGATCATCTTCGATTAAAACAACATCATTAGGCTTAAATTCCTTATTTTTTGAAGTTTGCTGACACACATGAGCAGATCTTAACATTAATAGATAATGTTTTCGCCAGTGATTCGAAAAATGATTTAACACATTTTGCTGATGTTTAAATTTTTTAACTGTGGATTTTCTAGATCCTAATAAATCATCCTTTGACATTCTTGTTGGAGGGAGGGATAACAATCGCTTACCTACTAAAAAATGTGCAGGAGTGAGGGGAGAGGGTTCTGAGGGATCATCATATACGTAAGTAATGGGTCGAGAATTAATTATTGCTTCAATCTCAATAAACACCGTTTCAAGTTCATTGAGAGAGAGCGATGAGCGCTCAACAATTTTTCTTAAGCTTGTTTTAATTGTTCTTACCATTCTCTCCCAGAATCCTCCCCACCATGCACCTCTTTCTACAATATATTTCCAATTTATATTGTAATGTGAAAATAAATCTTGAGCAGAAGGATGACCAATGCATTTAAATACTTTTCTTAACTCAATATCTGCTCATTTAAATGACTTTGCATTGTCAGAATAAATTGTATTACACAGTTCTCGTCGCGATATAAACCGCCGGAAGGCCAGTAAAAATCATTCAGTGTTCATGGAAGGTACCAGTTCTAAGTGGATCGCGCGCGTAACTGCACACGTAAATAAAAGCAAATAATGTTTTTCATTATTTTCTCTGCAATAAAAGGGTCCTGCGTAATCGAGTCCGGTTACTGCAAAGGGTGGGGACTCAATTATTCTATCTGCAGGGAGTGGAACTACAACCTGAGCCCCTGGACGCGCGTTGAATCTTTTACAAATCAAACACTTGTGAAGAACCGTTTTAACTCTTTGTCGTGCTTTAATGATCCAGAACTTTTCACGGAGATTTGTTAGTGTGGCAACTACTCCAGAATGAAATACTCTTTCGTGTGCATCCATTATTAAAAGTTCCACGTATATGCACTTTGATGGCAATATCAATGGGTGCTTTGCTGATTCTTGACAATCTGCAAACTGTATTCGCCCCTTTAAACGCAGAAGACCATTCTCATCAATTTCAGGATGCAACAAATATAGGCTGAAATTTTTGTCGATATTCTTTCCATCGGATAAGGTTTCAATTTCCTTTTTGAAGTGTTCCATTTGCGTGGTTTTACTCCAAATATTTCGGCAGTCATAATTTCTTCTGCGGCAATTGGTCCACACAACTTCTCAGATTTTGGTTTGCAGTTATTGATGAATCTCATTATCCATGCGGTAATACGATACACTTTCTTCAAAGTGCCGAATTCCCCCCCGTGTCCGTTTACCTTGTCGTGGTGGGGGGGCTTGCGGCCTGGTGAGTTCGGGGCGAGCTCTTGGGAGGAGTCGTGAACCCCCAGTTGCTCAAACAGAATATCGGCGGGAGGGGATTTTTCTCCCTTCCTTCCCTCATCACGCTTACCAAATGCGGACGAAAACCCCTAAGCCAAGGCGTGTCAACCGTGCCGATGGCTGCGTGGTACCGGGGGTAGTCGGTGCCTCAAACGGGAGACTTCAGGGATAGCAGGCGAACCCTGTCGTACGCAGCCTTACCTCTGTGTGGGGGGCTACACAGGGGCTAGACCCCATCTTTTCCCCCTAGTTCTCTGGTTCGTTTATGGATGAAAACTCAAAGAACACTTCTCCCCCTTGTGGGGAGCGTCAGAAAGACTCGTTCAGCTCTGCAAAATTTTTTATAATCAAAAGAAATGAAAACCTAACATTCACTGCTGTATCCCCATTCTTAATTAACAAGGCATTAATAAATCTTATCGGCGAGTTCCAATCAGTAAAAAAGCTACGCACTGGCGAACTATTAGTTGAAATCAAACATCCTAAACAAGTTCAACCTATTCTAGCTATCAAACAACTAAGCTCATATCTATGTACAGTTACAGCTCACTCAACTCTAAACTTTTCTCGGGGAGTTATTTCAGAGCCAGACCTTCTATTTACATCAGAGAAGGAAATTCTAGAAGAAATGAAAGACCAACACGTAAGTGGAGTGAAGAGGATCACTATTAAACGCAATGGCGAAATGCAGAATACTAAACATATCATTCTGACTTTTAGTACGCCTATCCTCCCTTCACGTGTCAAAGCTGGTTATCTCTCCTGCCCTGTTAGACCATATATTCCTAACCCGCTACGGTGCTTTAAGTGCCAGCGCTTTGGGCATTCCAGACTGTCATGCCGTGGTGCAGAAACTTGTGCCAGGTGCGCTGAGCCCGGCCACGACAGCAATGAATGCAAAAAGGAATACAAATGTGTCAACTGCAAAGGAGATCACCCGTCCTACTCTAGAAAATGTCCAAACTGGCTCTCCGAAAAGGAAATACAAGTAATCAAAACCACTCAGAACATATCATATCCAAATGCCAGAAAAATTGTTCAGTCTCGTACGCCTTCAGCCGGACTTTCATATGCTGCAGCAGTAAGAAAAGTATTCAATTCTACCAGCACACAAACAGATCCTCAAATTATTAATACAATAACCAGCACTAAATCAACTAACTCCCCTAAATCAAAAAATAAACAACTCAATACCCCTAAGCCTCCACAAAAAAATAGTAACGAAACTAAAATATTAAGTACACAAATCCCGAGTACAAGTTACCCATCTACAATAATTTCAAAAAAACCAACTGATCAAAAACAAAACAAAACTGTGGAAAAAAAGAAAATTATTCAAACGCGCGCAAAAATTGGGGTAGTCTCTAAACAGAGGCCCCCAAAATTTTATAATTTTAAAAAAGAGGATTTTTTACTTTCTAGCAAGAAAGTAAAATTAACTAAGTCCCAAATTGAAAAACTTCAACAACCTCCTCCCCAAGAGGAGGACGAGGATGTCGAATTCGAAGACCTTCCGCCATCCGACGATGAGGGATGGACCGACCATCCTCCTTCATGAGCTGCTCCCTCTTCTTCCGGCCGTTTCTCCTTCCTCTTTTCTCAATGGCCCTGAGCATTCTTTCTTGGAATTGTCAGAGTTACTCGCATAATGTCATGGACATCAAGGATCTTGTCGAATATTACCAACCGGCCATATTTTGTCTGCAAGAAACATTTCTGTCCCCTGCTGATAGACCGAGGTTGAAAGGTTTTGACATGTACCGCAAGGACTGCTTGTCATTAGACCGTCGTTGTGGAGGAGTGGCATTGCTAATCAACAATGATTATGCATCTAGCCAGCTCAATATCAACACATCCCTGCAAGCAGTAGCTGCGCGCGTTCACCTTCACTCGCTGTTCACAGTTTGTTCTGTATATATCCCACCTTCCTATGACTTAAGAAGCGTGGAGTTGCAGACACTGGTTGATCAACTTCCTCCCCCATTTGTCATCTTGGGGGATTTCAATGGCCATAATCCTCTCTGGGGGAGTCCAGACTTCAACAGTAGAGGTTTAACAATAGAAAATTTTACTGAAGACAATGATCTTTGCATCCTTAATAACGGTGAAAACACTTATTTTCATCTTTCTACCCAATCTTACCATGCCATCGATCTCGTAATATGCTCACCTTCTTTTCTGCCACGTTGGGATTTTCAGGTGGAGGGTGGACTCTACTCCAGTGGCCACTTTCCGATCAGGATAACCTCTACTGGACGCTGCGGCCATCAGCAGCATCAGCAAGCTCGACTTCGCATTGATCGAGCTGATTGGGCAGCATTTACCCAGTTGGCAGAAATTAAATCAGAAGACGTGACTGATATTGATATCGATGTAGCGGTAAAGCGAGTAACCGACATCATCTTAAACGCAGCTAACGCTGCTATACCAAAAACCACTAAAAGCAGGATGAAGTATCCCAAGCCTTGGTGGAACTTCGATTGTCAGGAGGCTCATAAGGCACAAAGAAAAGCATGGAGCACTTTTCGTCGGTATCCGACCACACAAAATCTTGTGGCACTTAAACGAGCTCTTGCTGAAGCTCGGAGGATTCGACGAAAAAGCCAGCGGGACTCGTGGCAGGCCTATGTCAGCACAATCTCGACGTCCACCCCATCTAAGACAGTGTGGGGTAAAATCAAAAAAATTTCTGGCAACTACAATACGTCATGTGCTCCCATTCTGGAGAAGAATGGTCAACTTTTGTCGGATCACAAAGAGGTGGCTAACTGCCTGGCGACTCATTTAGCAGAAGTCTCCAGTGCAAATAACTATTGCAAAAAATTTTTAACTATCAAATCACGCAAAGAACAAAGAGTTCTAGATTTTAATTCAAACATTTTTCATCCATACAACACAAAATTTACATTTCAAGAATTAGATATTGCTTTACAAAAATCAAAAAACACATCACCTGGCCCTGACGAAATACACAATAGTATGTTAAAAAACCTAAGCAGGTCTTCATTAGAAAATATTCTGAGACTATTTAATAGAATTTATTCTGAGCACAAATTCCCCAAATTCTGGAGCCAAGCAATAGTAATTCCTATTCTTAAACCAAACAAACAATCTGATAAACCCGAGAGTTACAGACCTATAGCTCTCACAAGCTGCCTATGCAAAGTAATGGAGCGGATGGTAAACGCCAGGCTCATGTACATTTTGGAGTCTTGCCATCTGCTATCTTCATATCAAAGTGGATTCAGGCGCGGCAGATGTACCATAGACAACCTACTGCTTCTCGAAACATCAATAAGAGAAGCATTTCTCAAACGAAAACATCTTGTGAGCGTATTTTTTGACATTGAAAAAGCATATGACCGTACCTGGAGATATGGCATCCTCAAAACCCTGCACGAGTATGGGTTACGAGGTAATCTACCCATCTTTCTCTCTAATTTTCTTAGAGATCGAACTTTTCGTGTACGTGTCAAGTCTGTTCTGTCAGACACCTTCATTCAAGAAGAAGGAGTTCCCCAGGGAAGTGTACTAAGCGTAACTCTTTTTGTAATAGCAATCAACAACTTAATCGAACAACTGCCTCCCGCTGTCAAGGGTACCATGTTCGTTGATGACTTTCAAATTTCTTTCTCTTCATCGAGCATGAGTATCATTGAAAGACAACTTCAAATCGCTATAAATAAAGTATCACAATGGGCAGAGGAAAATGGCTTCACTTTCTCTGCTCAAAAAACCTTCTGCATCCACTTCTGCCGTAAAAGAGGGCTTCACCCTGATCCAAGTCTTCTCCTTAACAATCAACCAATAACTGTTAAAGACCAAGGAAAATTCCTTGGTCTCACACTTGATAATAAACTTAAATTTATACCGCATATTCAAGAGTTAAAAAAGAAATGTTCATTAAAATTAAATATCTTTAAAGTCTTAACGAACACTTCTTGGGGTGCTGATACAGAGTCTCTGTTAAGAATATACAGGGCTCTGATACGCTCAAAACTTGATTATGGTTGTCAAATTTTTGGCTCCGCAGCAAAAACCTATCTGAAAAGTCTGGATCCAATACATAATCAGGCACTGCGCATCTGCACAGGAGCATTTCGAACCTCGCCTATCAGCAGTCTTCATATCGTTGCACACGAACAATCTCTAAACAATAGACGCCTCAAACTTTCTTTAAATTTTTACTTCAAAACAAAACCCTGCACCAATCACCCACTACATCTCCACATTTTTAATCCATCTAATGTTGCTTTATTTCTACACCGGCCTTCGATGACACCAACATTTGGGATCCGAATGCGTCGGGTACTCTCAGACCTGCAGCTATCGGATTTCAAAACCGTTAACACAATAAAACTAATTGAACCATGGTGCGAAGTCATACCTTCTATAATCAATGATTTCTCAAAATTCCCAAAACAAACTACCCCTAATACAGTTTATCAACAAGTCTTTTATGAGATCAAAAGCAAGTATTCTGGTTATAAACACATTTTCACTGACGGATCAAAAGCAAACGAACACGTCGGCTTTTCCACAATAATTAATGATCAAGTTACGGTAGAAAAATTAAACACATCTTGCTCGGTATTTACTGCAGAAATAAAAGCTATATTTTCATCTCTAGAATCAATAGCCCAATCTGTTCATAGAAAGTGGGTGATATTCACTGACTCAACGAGTTCAGTGGAAGCCATCACTCATTGCAATAATAACAGCCATCCTATAGTCATCCAGTCATATCTTTTATACAAAAACCTTATGCAAAATAATTTTTGTGTTCTCTTTTGTTGGATTCCTGGTCATGTGGGCATTGCAGGCAATGAGGCAGCCGACTCAGCTGCCAGAGCTGCAAGTATCCTGGTCGATAATAGTGTCCCTTTCGATGATATCAAAAACGCCATCGGTGTAAGCCTCAACACGTATTGGCAGGGGACGTGGAATTCACAAATCCAAAATAAATTGCATTCGATCCAGCCCTCCACTAGAGGTTTCAAATCATTAAATATCACCAGGAAAGAACAAGTCTTAATAACTCGACTTCGCATTGGACATACCAGATTTACTCATAAATATCTCTTATGTCATGAACCAGCTCCAACATGCATTACATGTGATGTAAATCAGACAGTGTTGCACATTTTATGCAACTGCCCAAATTTTAATCTAATTCGTTATAAATATTTTAATAATTTTAACCCATCTTTGAAGGAGTTGCTGGGGGAGCCGCCCCATCGCAATTTGTACTCCTTCCTCCAGGAGATTGGATTCTCCTTTTTAATTTAGTGTTTGTCTCGACATTATGTGATTTCGTCCTTCCTTTGTTTTTCAAGATATGTTTTGCCCTTTTTGTATTTATCTTCAAATCGTTTAAATGTTTTTATCGGTTACACTTTTTAACACTAGCACTTGAAGTTTTATGCTTTCTTCTTCAAAATATGCTTTTATTTACCTTATTCTTTTATGAAAAATAAATAGCTTATAATAAAATATCGTTTGGCGCAGTATAGCCCTCAAGGGCTCTTGCGCCATAAAAATCAAACCAACCAACCAACCAAAGTGCCGAATTCATCTAAATCAAATAGTGAACTATCAGATTGCTTGGGTTCACTATTAGCGGAAATTTGTAGGACGTTTCGCGATTTTCTGCTTTCAATGGACATTTCTCCCTCGTTGAACTTTGCTATTTTCTTTGGCCATAATTCTTCGGATTCGGTAAGCCAACTAGGTCCATTTCGCCACAGTGAACTAGAAGCCATTGTTTCAGCTTGTTCTCCTCTTGTTAACATATCTGCTGGATTATTTCTTGAATCGCAGTAGAAAAACTGATTTGGACTGCAAATTGCCTGAATTTGTGCTACGCGATTGCTAACAAAGGGCTTCCACTCATTTGGAGATCTTCTTAGCCAGTGTAGTACAATTGTTGAATCGCTCCAACAATACAGATTTTCGGTTAAGTTCGGAAAAATGCCTTTTAAATATTTCGCTAATCGAGCACCTATAAGAGCTCCCATTAGCTCACATCTTGGCAAAGATAAAGTTTTCAAAGGTGCAACTCTACCCTTGGCCATTATGAAGGAAGTTTTAATCTCCCCGTAACTATTAGTGTATCTAAAATAAGCAAACGCTCTAGGAGAGGCGTCGCAAAAAATGTGAATGCTCAGTTTCGTGTAATCAGACTCACTGAAGAATTTCCTTGGGAAAGTCAGATTTTTTAAGAACTCAAGTTCTGAGCACCAATTATTCCACCTTCCTTTTAAAGCACTAGGAAGACTTTCATCCCAGTTTAGACCTAACAGCCAAAGATCTTGTAATAATATCTTCATCCGGCACAGTAAAAGGTTGAAGAAATCCCGCTGGATCGAATATTTTAGCTACAGTTCTTAAAACTGTCCTTTTTGTGTCGTCTAGTTTACTTTTCACAGATTCAATTACAGCAGTTAGCTCTAAATTGATAGAATCATTAATGGGATTCCAATTCATGCCTAAAAATTTTGATTTCTTACTCAAATTTTAGTCCTGTTTAATATTATACCTGAGCCCCAATGCATTAAGTTCATTTGAATTCGATTTCAATTTTCTCAAATTCATTCCCGCGTCACGGAAAATATTTACTGCATCTACAGACAATTTGTATGCATCTTCCACCGTTTTAGCACCATAAAACAAATCATCTACATAAATTGATGAATTAAGCATTTCAAATACATCAGGGTTTTTAATTTTATATTTTTTAATATGATATTTAATAGTAGCGGCTAGTATAAATGGGCTAATACTGGTACCGAACGGCGTGCGGCACATACGCAAAATTTTGAACTGTTCGTTTGATTCCCCAAACCAGAGAAATCTCAAAAAATCCCGATCTTGTTTAGCTATCCTAATCATCAAAAACGCCTTTTCTAGGTCTCCACTAAATGCTATTTCATGCTCCCGAAACCTAAGAATAATATCAAGAACAGACGGATTCAAGTTAGGACCAATTTCTAAACACTCATTTAAGGATTTACAATTTTCAGATTTAGAAGATGCATCAAATACAATACGAACATTCGTCGTTTCGCTATTACGAATGACTGCTGTGTGGGGCATATAATAATCTTTATCTTTGATTTCATTAGCGCATTTCTCAATTATATTTTCGTTTAACTGCTGTTCTATTATTTCCTTATACTTCGCTAATATTTCTGGAGTTTTATCCAGTTTTTGTTTTAAAGTTTCAAAGCGTCTTTTAGTTACCTCAAAATTATTTTCGAGACCGTCAGTTGTGGTTTTCCAAAGTAATTTACATTCGTATCTCCCGTCTACAAATCGCAAATCTGTTTCGAAGTGATGAATTAAATCTTCATCTTTTTTGGAATATTTACTAGATTCTTCAATTAACCCCATAGAATCCAATTCCCAAAATATTCTTAAATCATTTAAAACAATTGCATTTCCTACCGATACATTTGAATGCTTCGAAAAAATGGCTTGCTTAAACGTATTTCTGTCTGAACCCACTAAAAACCACCCAAATATAGAGTTAACGGCCTGAAGATCTCTATTTATGCGTTTTCTCGCTGTCAACACTACATCCCAAAATTTGTCCGCCCCAATTAATACCCCCAAATGTCGTAAATCGAAGACGTTATCTACAATATCGGCCGGCTTTAGTCCCAAGCACTGCATTTTTTCGAGCGAGCGCAAACTAGGACCCTTCACAGGACATGAGGAAATTGTGTTGGTTACCAAACATTCTAATCTTATTTTGTTTTTTAACTCCCTGTCGCAAAGTTCAATTATTACCACAGGATAATTTTTAACGATGGGTTTTTCCGATTTAGTTAATTGTTTGATTGAGTCGAAGTTTCAATATTGAAACTTTGAATATCAACAAGCCTATGATTGGAGTACTTTTGCTTACTCAACCCTATATCATCGGTTTTGTAATATTTTTACTTACATTTGTTTTATATATTTCATGTGGAAACGCAATGAGGGTAAATTTCACATTTTTGGGCACCTCTTAGATTCTGGCAACCCTAATTAGTTCACACCCGCTACCTTACTTTCCCGCTTTCTTTACAGCTTTTATTCTTCATTTATGACAAAAATTTTTGGGAACTCGATGAAGGTAAATTACTCATTTTTGGGCACTTTTTAGTCTCTGGCAGCCCTGCTTAGGGACCGGAAAAAGGTAGGCAAACTTACTTTAGCGTTTTATTTATAGCTTTTACTCTTCATTTATAATAACAAATTCTGGAAACTCGATGAGGGGTAAATTATCTACCTTATTGGAAACCTTTTATCCCCTGACAATCTTGATTAGGGAACCGAAAAACGTAGACAACCTTAGTTTAGCGTTTTATTTCCATCTTTTGCTCTTCATTCATGGTAGCGATTTTCTGAAACTCGATGAGGGTAAATTACTCATTTTCAGGCACCTTTCAATCCCTGGCAATCATGATTAGTTCCCGTGAAAGAGGTAGAAATTCTTACTTTCACGTTTTATTTACAACTTTTACTCTTCATATAAGGCAACAATTTTAGGAAATTCGATAAGGGTAGGTCAAACCTAGTGGGATCTAAGACTATAACCCCATGTGGTGCCTCTTAGCTTCTTTTAGACTACAATACGAGTGTACAATATCACTTTTTATTAAAATTGTTTAGTTATTTCTGTTAACGTAGTAGTTGTAATTTCATTTTGCTTAAAAAATCTTAAAAATGCGAAAATTTTCTACTTTTACACCCGCCGTAACTCTGGAACCGTTCACGTAACAAAATAATGCTTAGGATCATTTTGTTCGTAATTTAGTGTAGATTATTTTGTATATTGCATTTTATCTCTCTCTCTCTCTGTGTAAAACTTTTAAAATAATTTAAAAAGTTTAAAAAATAATGAGAAGATTACATTTGTTTGATAAAATTTCAGTCCATTTAGAGACAAACTTCGTAGTTCCGATCATTAAGGGTTTTAAACGTTCGTCTGATGCACTTTAATTTTGAAAACGTCTGTTCACATTTGTAAGTGGATGCAAAAAGAGAAAACATAGCTCTAGCGTGATTTTTTAAGTTTTCAAAGTCTTTTTCTGATAGAGAACTGTAAAATGGAAGTAGGTTACCTTCCTTGTGGCATTCCTGGAAAGCTGTCTAGAGTAAGTCATTAGTTATTAACTCAACGACTTCCAGTTACATTTCAGAAGGCAAGGTGCCTTCTGAACTTGTAATGTACACCTTGTAAATATCACACTTAAAAAGGTTTTGAAAGAGTTGAATTTCTTCTGATACACGGTCTAAGTCTTCGAAGCTATTTGTGGGAGACTTTCGATTTCTGTTATCAAGGTTTTTTTCGCTAAAGCTAGCGAAACTTTCAGAAACTAGAATTAAAGTTTGGCAATGAACATTTAAATCTGGTGTCAGCTTCCCTCTCAGGCTGAGCTGACCACTAATTAAACACAGATGAAGACAGGAGTGAGCGCATGTTTTCCCTGGGGCCAGAAGAGGCCTCATGCCAGGGGACTAACGGAAGAATGTGGCGCGGAAAAAAGAAATCTGTTCTCAAAAAGAGCAAAAAGAGAGATGGGTACTGCCCTCGTAGTTAACAGTACAAAAGGATTAAAAAACGGTTAAAATTAACGGTAAAAAGATTTTAAATAATTGATTGTAATTAAAAATAATGTCTCAAGTATATTTCCAACGAGACTGTCTCTGTTCCGAAAAAAGTTTGTAAGCTCCCCGCGGGCCGGACAAAATCTGTTCGCGGGCCGTAGGTTGGAGAGCCCTGCATTAACCTATACCTATTATACGTTTTTTCGTTTGTACCCTTTTTTCATACAGTCCCTTCAAAAACGTATAAACGGTGCTTCACTGTATACTGTTACAAATTCTGTAAATACTAATTATTTTTGTGATTAATTTGTCGTAATCTAGCTAAATTTGGCGTTTATTGAATTATCTTTTATCTAAAATTCTTTTGAGTTTTCGGCAATGCAAGAAAACCCAAAGTCGATCACTCTAACATGTCCCTCTTCATCAAGCATGACATTACTTACTTTTAAATCTCTATATATTATCCCTCTTTTGTGCAAGAACTTCAAAGCACTGACCATTTCTGCAGCATAAAAAATAGTTCTTCCCAGTTCGAAGCGCCCAGCTGTTATGTGAAACATAAGATTGGGATATTGATGCTTCTCTTAAAGTGATTTCCCATTGTTCATCGTTTTCCAATAAACCTCGGTCTTGACATGCGGCTTGGTAAGTTTCTTTTAGTATTCCATTTATTTAGTTTTCAAATCCTGGTAGGAAGTTGGACCGCCGTGATGCTGCAGCAGTAGTCTCAGGTAAAAACACTCTGACTGAGAAGGATGAATACCATATACTCTTCCCAAAGCTGAATCTCGTTTTATACCAGGGTGCCCCTCAACATCTTGTCCCCACTTTCTTCTCGAAAATTTGTTGTTTTACCATGTGTAACAGGGTGGCACTTTATGATATAGTTAAGTTTTAGCGAATTCATCATTATTACACAGATAAAAAAATGCTGTTAATGTAGTTTTTGGCGGGTTATTTATTGACTATTCGTTGTATATTTTCAACTGAAAAGTAGACACGCTGACCATTTTCTAAGTGAACAGATAAATGTACGGTAGTAGGATTTCTGTCGTATGTAGGAAATTCTAATTATCTCCATACGGCCTCAGATGTGCTGATATACCGGGCGTTCACATAATTCTCGACCTCATCATGAAAATTCTAACACTGAAAGTTGCTTGATCAGAGCCCTTATTAATATATTTGCATATATATTTAATGGCTTGGAATGACAATATTCAACGTTTATATGGGCCTTGAAAGATCTACATAATATCGGAGAATAAGGAACTACCCGTCTATTGTAACTGCCCTTCCTCGAATATTCAGTGTCGCAACTTGTCCACCGTTATTAATATCTGTGCGTCGATAAACGGGATGTCCATCCTCATTGGTTTCAGTTTCATTAACGAATCGCCGCGGATCTTTTTTGGGGCATATGCCGTTTTTCATACACGGTGGCTTGAAGTTTTCTTTCCCGCATGGCCCATGTATTGTATTTTTTGTGACTATTTCAAACAGCGTTGGATCCTCCTCTTTATTGGGTAGTTCGGCTACTATCACGTCATCAATTTCATCGGGCTCTATTTTCCTTTCTAACCAAAATAACATATGGCAGTGTGGCAAGCCTCGTTTTTGCCACTCTATATTGAGCATGTGACATTTAACTGTGCCAAAGATCTCGTCTTTTGTTATCAATTTAACGATTTTTTTTTCATTTTTAAATGAAAAACTCTCGCTATTATATCATGACGGTCGAAGGAGCGCTGGCCGGGGTAGAGTTCTTGTAGAGTTGCTTGATTTCTTTCCATTTTTGGTAGAGTTGCTTGATTTCTTTCCATTTAGGATTGCAGGTAAAGGTCAGAAACAAATCAGGTCTGCCACAGTTCCGCACGTAAGTCATAGTGTCTTGTGTTTTTTCGTGGAGGTATCTCGGAGAGCCGATAAAAGTTGATGGTAAGATGACATGCTGTCCGATATTAGCAGCATTAATATTTGTTTCTTATATTTGTGTTCTGCATTATAGTTATTAATATCTGGAAAGTGTAGCTGTGCAAGAACCTGTCACATTTGCATCACAAATGTCGAAAGAACCAACGGACAGCTGAGGAAAAAATCTTTATTCGAGGGAATAAGAAAATTAAAATGTAAAAAGAGTGATAAGAGAATGGGATTTTATTTTGAAATAAATATTCAGAGAAAGTTTGTCTTCTATTGTGAACTGAAGGTTCATAGTATAAAATATGTAGGCTTTTCGGAAAGCACATGTGCTTTTGCTCAATGTATAATTAGGAATTATACCCAGTATACTAGTATTATTCCTTGTTGAATACGGAGCCATAAATTTGGCATCCGTAGTCAATTTTTGGGCGAATATTATTTTTAACAGGGTATCGACACCCCAAGAAGTATTTGCCAGTCCTCTTAAAAGAACAGTACTTATATTTCAAGATATTTTTTTTTATTCTTGTATATGAGGTATAAATTTAAATCTATTTCCAGACCAAGGAATTTTCCTTGATCTTTCATAGAGATTGGTTCATTTCCAATGCGTAGATTTGGGTTAGGGGAAAGACCCTGTCCTGCAAAAATGTACCCAGAAAGTTTTGTTGGCAGAGAAGCAAATTCCTCTTTCTTCCGCAAAATGTGAAGCTTGTTGATTGCCATTTGAAGCTTTCGTTCGATGATTAGCAATCTAGAAATTATCAACGAACCTGGTACCTTTGACAGTTAATTTACACAAAGAAAAATGAAACTATTTAAAATTTAATCATTATGAATCCTGATTTTTAAATTACCGACTTAGCATTTATGTCTCTTTTAATATATTTGTCTATTTCTTTGCAGACTTTTTGTGTGATAGCCAAACGATCATCAAGTTACTACCTGTACAGATATTCAGCAGAAGATTCTCTCTTCGTTTTCAGTCCGTGGTCGTCTGTCCGACGATCTGCAATTAGAATATCCTGCCACAGGTTAGCGTTTAATGTTAAACTAATATTTCACGGCATTTGAATGCCTGTGATATGGCATATCTCATTGTGGTACGGACTGGATGACTGAACTTAATAAACGCTTTAGTTCTCTTGCAAGATGTTTTTTAATGTGCTGTTGAATGGTTGTAGATGTTTTAAGGTCTTGCGCATATTGCTGTGGTTCTGGACAATGTTATAGGCTCCGTAAAGTTTGTTTTTGTTTTATTGAGTCAATATAACGTAAGACTTACAGTCGTGCCCATACTTGGAACAGTTTTGAACTTTTACCTTTAGTAGCACATTAATCATATGTTTTCCTATTTGGTTTTTAAATCGTCTGCTAGGAAGAATCAAGTTAAAACATATGTTATGATCAGAACAAAATGAAAATCACTCTCATCCTTCCGTAGACCATAGAATAAAATGTAATGGCTCATTGTAATTATAAGTATATGAAAATCCCGCTTCCACCCTAGGTAAAAAAAGACCTTAATAAAAATAAGTTTTGCAAAATTATTCAAACCAGTTAAAAGTTCCGAAGCACACCTCTCTCTCAATGTTTTGCACGTTTGAAAAGTCGTTTTTAAATTCGTAAGATACAAAGAGACATGTTGTTGTTTAATCATATGTAAAAAAAATTAGTTTCATCGCTTATCTATTATTAATTTCAAATTACAAAAAGATGGATTTGGTACTAATTATTTTTACAAGAGCTTGAGGATAGCTTTATTCGGAACGGAAGCAACATTTGGAATATGTCGCTCATTTCGAAGAAGAATGCTACAATACGAAGAAATCAAATTTACAGGAGAGGCGTTTAAAGTTTAACTCTTCAGGAAATTTGCTGTAAGAAAATAATTTTGCTGTGCTCTCCAGTGGTTAATTTTAAAACATAAAATCTGTAATTATTTTCCAAAAAAGATAGCGTCATGTGAAGCCCTTTAAGAGGAAAAAAAATTAAAAATTTCGTATTGTGGCACTCCTTTTCCAAATGAGCGATATAGATAAATAAAAACGCTTCACAAGTTTTTACTCTTGCGCAATAAACTTATTTCCACGTCTCTATCGTTATCAGCTGCCTTTCCCTACATAAGAGTATTTCTGTTTGTCGCCAAACTGAAATTCTGCGAAAATGAAGTCTCCTTCAAGCGACTTACATTCAGCTCCTCAAACCTTGGAAGAAAATTTTCATACTTCTCAACGTGGTCTGGAGAATTATGTTTGGACGAAGAAACTGTGTAGTTTATTCGTACCAATTAGTTATGTCATCTTGGCCTAGAGTTGCTTTTCTATATTTTTGACAATTTTGCAGTTTTCTAGTTTCTATTTTTTCTTTTGAAATTGTTTCCAAGGGTATCAGTTCCTATGAAATGCAAGCAAACAACTCTTTAAATCCCGTGCTTCATTTTTCTACCTTTTCTCTCTTCGACTTTTTAGTATCGTCTGAAATTCTAAGAAAACATTCAATACTACAACAGAGAATGAGAACTTGTCTGTATCAGTTTTATCTTAATTGACAAATTATTATGATCTACTTTATCTGTGGTGTCACTTGTAATTAGATGGTCAGTTACAGATGACCACATTGCTCATGGACTAATTCTTTACCATGGTTATCATTTTCTCTTGGAACCAGCTAGAAATATCTATACTTCCGTCATCTATTTCGCCTTTTTGATGAGGTAAAATACCTGAAAAACTATAGTAAATCATAAAATAAAAGTTCCTTCAGGAGATCAGATTTTTGTCTTTTATTTAGCTTTCGTTCTTGTTGGCATCTCGTGTTAGTGAGTTTATAAATGTTTTCATGTTGCTCAAAATTGTTTTTCTGTTAATTGTTTTGGCTGGTTATTCAAAATTTAAAACTTCGTTTGTGTGCTTTTTTTTCGGCAATTATGTTCCCTCAAAATTTTAGATGTTTTGTGTTCTTTGCTCCTTGAATGTTTTTATCTTTTTTTGGCTCCTTTGTCGAACTTGATTTCGAACTGTTGTCTGGTGCAGTGTAGCCTACTTAGGCTCTTGCGTCACAAAACCCAATGAAACCAACATAAATCAAAGTTCAAATCAAATTGTTGTTAAGGTGGGGGGCACGGTGAGACATTCTTACCCTGTCCTTACTACGGCTGTCTCACTGTGGCCTATTGTACCCCTTTCCTTTAATTCAAAATTTTTAGCACTTCCTTTAAAACCTGTTCTGAATGTCCTAGATGACTACTGTGCACCAGTTATGTAAGCTATTTGTGAGAGTTTTGCGGCCAGAAAGAGTCATTAATTTTGGTTTTACATAAGTAGCTGATGCGTTTTCCCCTTCCTAACCGTGGTGCGGTAAACTGTTTACATTTTGAATTCATTTCAACAAATACCATTTAAGGTTTTCCCTTATAAACGACTGGCATCCATTTTTAATCTCTTAAAAATTAGACTAAAGGTATTCTTTTCTGACCGCTATAATAACGCCATTGGTGTTATAAAACACCATCTCTTTTTCACTGTTGAATAAAATCTCGAATATATAGTTTAAGGATTAATTCTCTAACTTTTAACAGATACTTTGAGCTGTTTGTGATGACAACTATACTGTTAAACTGCATATTCCTTGCCCTGTCTCAGCCAATTGAAGAAACAGAGTAAGTCTTTTATTTTTTAGCTTTCTAAAGTAATGTCAGTATAGATTGATTTACAGTCAAGTGCCCATAGTTTTGAACTTTTATCTTTAGTAACATATTAATCATATGTTTTCCATTCGAACAAAATATTCTATTTTTAGGATGTGCCTTAGTACTTCACTCCAAGACAAGGTATAGATGTGTAGATATGTCCCTTTAGAAATAAAACAAAAAAAGTTCTTTTTCCAAGTTAGGGTCCCCCCTCGCTAACTTGGGACACTTATTATTTTGATCTTTCTTTCATGTATTCAGCAATAGATAATAGCTTCGGACACTATCATTTTAAAGAAGTTTATTTTGCTATCAAATAAAGAAAAATTATCATTAGATAGAAATAATGTAATCTTATAAACTTTCATTGATTTCAGAATGTACACTTGCCCCTGAAAATATTGAATGCCTTCTTAATTCTTTTGAATGTAATATTTTTGCTTTCACCTCTAAATTTCGAAACATAAAAGCAATTGGTGAACCCAAATAGTTATTAACACTGCTTATTTTTAGCTCCACATGTTTCTTATTTCACATCTTTTCACATACATTTTAATTCCTTCATAATACGTGAAGTTCACTACAAATAAATTGGCCTCATCTATACTTTTAGACTCATTTTCATTAGTAGGATTAATGTATGTAATATTTTGGCAAAACTTCTTTTGCTGGTCAATAGATTAATTTTTTTTTAACTGACAACTGTTCTCTCCTGTTGTGGTGTAACACATTTATTGTCATCAAAATAGCCCTCAATTTATAAAAAAAAAAACTATGTATACGTTTTTGTTAATACAATAATGCACTCATATTCCTTAAGACGCATAACAAAGTGTCTATTAGGAATATCCCTCAATATTTCTTATAGACACTTTTTATACCTTAGTATCCTCACTTGGAACAGTGTCCCAAGTTCAGAGCGTATTTGCAGTTTCTCAAATTCATGAATAAATAAGTTCAACTGAATTAGTTGGATGGAAATGAATTTGCCCAAATAGGGCACAGGTACATAGCCGAGATGAATTCTGAAACAAATACAAACTAATACTGCTCAGTTAGCGTAGGTAACCAAACTTATTTCTGTACTTAAAAATTGCTTTTTTTTTTTTTTTCGAAATTTTTAGAATCATAAAAATAACCCTTAAAGATACATCAAAGTTTAACTCATATAGCCTCATATGATAAAGTCAGAGAGGATTTGCAACACTATTTAATTGGCATTGGTGCAGGTTCGAGCTGAAAGAGATGTTGGTGAGTAAATCTTGTGTGACCAATGCGAAGACGAGCTATTGTAAAAGTCTGTTGTACAAATAACTATGATTGAGTAATCAAAGGATGGCTATTGTTGCTTCAGTGAGTGATAGCATCAACTGAACTCTTTAAGTCGGTGTATATCACCCCTTTTTGCAATTCATAATTAAATTATTTACAATAACTGATAAGTTATTTTCCAAATTCATACAAAAGCATAGTATTACTTTAGTACCAACAGTAACACCGAGGAAAACCACTCAGACCGATTCCACAAACTGTCGCAGCATACTGGTTGTATGTCTACTTCACTGTACCTCTCTTCTCTGCGTCGATCTTAAACCTGGCGCTAACCAACCTCGTTGATTCGTAGGGAAACAGGTTGTTGTGCTGTAAGCTGTAATTATATGGTTAATTATATCGTGATTGGATTGTTCCCCCTCAGCTTTAATTTTTTTTCTGAAATATTTTCCCGTTCAAAGAGGAAAACAAGGTAAAAAACGTTCTGATTGTTTTATTTGAAATTTTCTGAGTGTTAATTTATATTATTGTTTTACAGAATATTGCCAAAAGTTCATATTCAATACTGTCACACACTTCCCGTGGGCGGTAATTGCTGCCAGTCATCCTAAAGCTCGCAAAAATATAGCATAACTTGACTTATTTTCTCAGTTTTAATTTCTATATATGGTACTCAGGGAGCGATTTCAATACATTTTGTAAGCTTTTGAGGCGTGTACCCGACTAAATGTTGGACCAATTGCGTAGTTTTATGTGTTTGTCTATACAGCTGGTAGTGGGTTGTGACTGAACTGCCCTCTTCCCAATTCTTCACCATCTATTGCCAGGCTAAAAACTTGCATGCCTGCTCGAAATCGTTTTGCTCAGTTACCATAATGCTGGGTTGTGGGAATCTTTCATGGAACTCCACCAGAGCTTTGGAGATAATCTTCATTGCCGGATCAGTGATGGAGGCTATAGAAATACGCGGACGTTGAACAGTTTGTAAGAGGATTTACAACAACCGGGGTTTCAGATATGGAGCCATACATGTGGCAGTCTTTAGTAAATATCCAGACCTGTAGAGGGCATGGTATTGTAACAAATTGGGCATCCAACGGAGAGACTAACACGCTATAGCCTAACAGGTGTAGGAAGTTGACTGTGAAGTCATCTGGGTCTAATCAACGAGTTTAAAGCTTGTTAGTCTCACCTATTGCTTGGGTATAGAGTACTATATTGCTATTGGGTACTATGGTGTATCGTGTTATACATCAATGAGGATGTATAACACGATAATAATTTTTCTATCAACAGTTGTGAATATTACTAATTATCTCAGTGCCGTCCTCGTCGATCATGAAGTTATTCACGTGACTATGTAACCTGACGAACTTAAGTATGTTCGAGCAAACAGGGTCTTTTTCTACGATCCGAATTGTTGGAACCAGGTTTCCTGTTTTCGTTGAATTTCCAATGAAAGAGCAATGGGTCTCGAGGCATAGCGGATGCCGTCAGTCATATGCTTATCTGTGTTTCCGTAAGAGAGGCGTAATATAAGTGAGATTATACGTAGAACGGAGTCCTTCGATGATGTATTGAAATCTATCAGCTCGATCGGATGCAGGATATATGGATGGGTGATGGTTTCAACCTTCACTCCGCACAACTCATCTCTTAAGGTTTGCGTAATCTTGGTAGGACATTCTTCATTGCATAGATATGATATTGACACTAATGGTAGTTCACCTCGCACAACTTTGATCCTCCATAGATTGACTCTGCCATCTTTGGTCATGGCGTCTCGCAAAAATTGCTCGAACCTTTTACGACGAGTTTACCAGAAAATGAACGCGTCCATGACACTTTTGGCTGTGAGAAACTGCATCACCAATTTGTCAAATAGAGCATACACAAAGGAGTCGTAAATAGCAGAAAATATCTTTACCCACCCCCTGTCGGAGCTGTTAAATACACTGAGTAAACTTTCTTGTTCTGGGCCGTGTCCTAAGAAGAGCAATTCTTTGATATCGCGCCTGATACTTGAATAACATAGCCAACGTCTGAGGAGTCTCTTCGGAAGGCCTCTGGCCCTTGCGGCTTTTGAAGTATTGAAGAGCACGGGTCCATTAACAATTGTCTTTTTTTCCTCTGGTATCGGTAGCAGGATTTTTCAGGAACCGTTCTAGGTGGTCTGTAACCGGAGATGACATTTCTAAACAATATTTATATAAAGTGACGAAAGAGGAGAGGAGGTCGGATTCTGTCCTCACAAACATATTATAAAGCTAAATGATAGGAAAACCTCCAAACCGGAGATGGAGCTAGAGTTTGGGTCAGCAACTCTAAATTAGACCAATCTTTATGTAACGGATGCATTAAAATGTGAATGGTTGCCCATAACTGGCCAATGATGAACTATAGTATTTGAACTGTGGTTGACTGGCATGCACTATAGGCGTTGGAAAAGCAACTGCCGATATAGCCGTCGAGCGTTGGAAGAAATATGTTGCATTTTCAGTGGCTCTTTTGGATCTTACGGAATCCGTAGGATAATGGTACTCCTTTTATTTATTGTAATAGGATTTAGAAAAGGTAAAAAAATTTCGGAAATGTAGGATTTTTGGGTTTTCATTGATGTCTACATTTTTTGCTGCTTCCGGTACTCAAATCGTCAGCATCCAGTCAATGCTATTGGGACGGGAACGGCAGCACCTCTTCCTTTGGCTAATAATGCGTACTTGATTTGGGCCGGATAAGCCACTATCCATGTATCCTGATTCGGGTCTTCGCTGCCTCCGAGATAACCGTCCCACCAGAGCTCGTAAATGTAATCCGGTATATAAACGAAAGAGGCTTTATACTTAGACCCTCTTTGTACTGGGTCCATAACCCTATTAGCTCGGTGTGGGGTTTAAATCAAAGTGAACTTACCGTACCAAGATCTAATGTAAATATTGCTCTTTAAACCGTAGAGTGTATGTGCATACTTCATATCATCAAGATCTTCGAGCTGCTCCAGTATCAACATTTCAAGTTCGATACTATCAAGGTCTTCATACAATCTATATGCCGACTTGTGTTCGTCGAGAGGGAGTTAATTGAATGAAGGTTTCTTTTGTTCGTTCAAGTGTTCATTCATCTGTTCATCCCGATATTGAAGAGTTCAAGCAAATAGAACTTAGTGGCAGCAGAAATATTACTATACTAGCCGCCTTCTTACGCCATTCACCTTTCTATGCAAGCAGCCACCAAAGGCGGCTGTTTGGCTAACTTGTCATTTACCTTTTTACTTCAAGTTTGCCGCCTTCGGCGGCTGTTTAAACAAATTTGGCAGCAGTATTAATCATTCCATCTCTATCTTTTTTTGTGCCATTCACATTTTTACGCCAAGATTGCCGCCTTCGGCGGCTATCTACCTTTACGATCAATCTCTAAATTTTCTTTTACATCTCTATTTATTTTAACCTCCCCGCTCATTTCCTAATAAAAACAAAGATCACTCAAAAAACCGCTTTTTTTATTTAAGGGGGTCCGGGACACAAAAATCCTCAAATTTTGCAATTTTTTTTTATAATTTGAAAAATTGCTCCGTTTCTTTCTGCTTAAGAGGACGTTTGAATCTTGTTTCTACCTTAAATAGAACGAAAGTTATAGTTATTTTTGTTGCATGCATCTAACGAATGTGTACATAACTTTAAAACTTTAAACGCGTTTTTCTCCATGATGCAATTTTTCCCAATTTCTTGCATTCAAACTCTTATAAGTCAGGAACCGATAGAGATAAAGTAATGCAACTTGGAGCATATCTTTTTCAAGCAATTTACTTTATTTTTTATTCGGCGAATTTGAAAAAAACGTTTACTTCAAAAATTATGATTTTTTTAAAAAAAAGTATCTTCGAATTTTTCGAAATTTTTCTTCAAATATTTTTTATTTTTTATTGAATCAATATTTTTAAAATCGCCGAATAAAAATTAAAGCTTAGATATTTGTGCATACTTTTTTGAAAAAAAATTGAAAATGGACCAACAATATTTTGAGTTATAGCAATTTAAAGCAACCCCATTTTTTTGAAAAAAACTAATTAAATTTAAATAAAAAAATAATTTTTTTTCATATTTATGTTATGATTTTGCTTATTAAATAAATGATGAATCAGTTCAAAAAATTTCAAAACTCTAAAGTACATAATTAAAAAAATTTCAAAATGTGTCCCGGACCCCCTTAAGTAGAACAAAAAAAAGTTATCTCCAAAACTCCCCGTAGTGTGCAAAAAGTAACAAAGTAAAGTAAGTGACAAAGAAAACAAAATCTCGCTGTTTTTATTGAATTAAATGCGCACAACTATGAAATGTAATGTAATATAGAAACAGCAAAACGTCCAGCTTGGGGGGGGGGGGATGGAAAATGAAATAAATGCATTCCCTAAATTAAACAAAAAAAAGGAAAGAAAAAAAGCAAGCGCTGCCGGGAAAAACACGTGGTTATCACGTCATAAAATGTAGAAGTAAGCTATGTAGTAAAAAAAAAAAGATTAACATTGTTTGCAATTAAGATTCCGTCGTAAATATCGAATCGAAATCCAAGTAGTGACGTCAGAGGCATAAAAGATTGAAGAACGCTTTTTTCGACCGATGCGTAGAAAGATATGATGTATTCAGCATTAAAAAAATTGTAAAAAAAAAACGTGTATTTTTAAGAACTTTTTTCTTTTGAAGAGGGCGAAAAGTTTTTACTATTGCCAACTTAAATTTTAGAAATGAGGCTTTGATACTTCTCGCAGGATGATATTAGAAAAATATAAAACCTAGGAAAAAATGCAAATTGAAGGTCTTTTCAAAAATTCATAAAAAATACAAAAATTGCTCTATCTTCAAAAAATTTTTCATTCATCATATTTAAAATTAAATTTCCAACACTATAGTACAAAAAATATTTGTGGTGCGATTGGTTCGGGGTCTGTGAGGTAAAAAGTACTAGAAAGTGCAAAAAAAAAAAACCCATAAAACATTAAATAACTTTTGTTGTAATTAAAATATCAAAAATCGAAGCCCGAGGTGCACATCTTCGGCAGAAACTGTACCTGTATACCAAATTTCATCTTTCTAGGCCTTACCGTTTTCCCGGGAAGCGCACCACACACACACAAACGTCTTATTTCATTATATGTATAGAAGATACCGCTACACTTGGCTGGGATTCCGACTGCTGATATAGATAGGTTAACAGATCTGGCAGTTTCTGCACATGGAATAGCTTGACGACTGGATTGTAGAGAGGAAACCCATCCATATGACGTTGGGATTTTCAGGTGGAGGGTGGTCTCTACTCCAGTGGCCACTTTCCGATCAGGATAACCTCTACTGGACGCTGCGGCCATCAGCAGCATCAGCAAGCTCGACTTCGCATTGATCGAGCTGATTGGGCAGCATTTACCCAGTTGGCAGAAATTAAATCAGAAGACGTGACTGATATTGATATCGATGTAGCGGTAAAGCGAGTAACCGACATTATCCTAAACGCAGCTAACGCTGCCATACCAAAAACCACTAAAGGCAGGATCAAGTTTCCTAAGCCTTGGTGGAACCTCTATTGTCAGGAGGCTCATAAGAAGCAAAAAAAGGCATGGAATACGTTTCGTCGTTATCCAACCACACAAAATCTCGTGGCACTTAAACGAGCTCGTGCTGAAGCTCGAAGGATTCGACGGAAGAGCCAGCGGGACTCGTGGCAGACCTATGTCAGCACAATCACGACGTCCACCCCATCAAAGACCGTATGGGGTAAAATAAAAAAAATCGTTGGCAACTATAATATATCTTGTGCACCCATTCTGAAGAATAACGGTCGTATTTTATCCGATCACAAAGAGGTGGCTGACTGCATGGGGACTTATTTGGCAGAAGTCTCCAGTGCAAATAACTATTGCTCAAAATTTTTAACCATCAAATCACGCAAAGAACAAAAAGTTCTAGATTTTAATTCAAACATTTTTAATCAATACAACACAAAATTCACCCTTCAAGAACTGAATGCTGCCTTACAAAAATCAAAAAACACATCCCCAGGTCCAGATGAAATTCACAATAGTATGTTAAAACATCTAAGCAGGTCCTCTTTAGAACATATTCTGCATCTTTTCAATAGAATTTATTCGGAACACAGATTCCCAAAATCCTGGTGTCAAGCAACAGTAATTCCTATCCTTAAGCCCAATAAACCGTCTGAAAAACCTGAGAGCTATAGACCTATAGCTCTCACTAGCTGCCTATGTAAAATAATGGAACGGATGGTCAACTCCAGGCTGATATACATTTTGGAGTCGCATCATCTGCTATCTCCATATCAAAGTGGATTCAGGCGTGGTAGATGCACAATAGACAACCTATTGCTTCTCGAAACATCAATAAGAGAAGCATTTCTCAAACGAAAACATCTCGTGAGCGTATTTTTTGACATTGAAAAAGCATATGACCGTACTTGGAGATATGGGATCCTTAAAACCCTGCACGAGTATGGGTTACGAGGTAATCTACCCATCTTTCTCTCTAATTTTCTTAGAGATCGAACTTTTCGCGTACGTGTCAAGTCTGTCTTGTCAGATGCCTTCATTCAAGAAGAAGGAGTTCCCCAGGGAAGTGTACTAAGCGTAACTCTTTTTATAATAGCAATCAACAACTTAATCGAACAACTGCCTCCCGCTGTCAAGGGTACCATGTTCGTTGATGACTTTCAAATTTCTTTCTCTTCATCGAGCATGAGTATCATTGAAAGACAACTTCAAATGGCTATTAACAAAGTAACACAATGGGCGGAGGAAAATGGCTTTACTTTCTCTGTTCAAAAAACTTTCTGTATCCACTTCTGCCGTAAAAGAGGTCTTCATCCTGATCCAACACTTCTCCTTAACAATCAACCAATAGCTGTAAAAGATCAAGGAAAATTCCTCGGTCTTACACTTGATAACAAAGTCAAATTTATACCGCATATACAAGAGTTAAAAAAGAAATGTTTACTAAAATTAAATATCCTTAAAGTCTTATCGAACACTTCCTGGGGTGCTGATACAGAGTCTCTCTTAAGAATCTACAGGGCTCTAATACGCTCAAAACTTGATTATGGATGCCAAATTTATGGCTCCACGGCAAAAAGCTATCTGAAAGTTCTAGATCCAATCCACAATCAGGCACTGCGCATCTGCACAGGAGCTTTCCGAACCTCACCTATTAACAGTCTTTATATTCTTGCTCACGAACAATCTTTAAACAATAGACGCCTCAAACTTTCATTGAACTTCTATTTCAAAATAAAACCTTATACTGATCACCCTTTACACCTTCATATTTTTAATCCATCTAATGTTATCTTATTTCTTCACCGTCCTTCTGCAACCCCAACATTCGGGATCCGAATGCGCCGGGTGCTTTCAGATTTGCAACTGTCAGATTTTAATACTCTCAATACAATAAAACTGATTGAACCATGGTGTGAAGCAGTTCCATCTACCATCAATGACCTCGCTAAATTCTCTAAAGAGACTACCTCCAATACAGCCTACCAACAAATATTTTATGATACAAAATGCAAATACTCTGATTATCATGACATTTTCACTGACGGATCAAAAGCAAACGATCACGTCGGCTTTGCTGCAATAATAAATGGTCAAGTTACCGCTGAACAATCACACCCATCTTGCTCTGTTTTTACAGCAGAAATAAAAGCCATATTGATATCTCTACAATCAATAACCCATTCCGCTCACAAAAAGTGGGTGATATACACTGACTCAAAGAGTTCAGTGGAAGCAATCACCCACTGCAACAATAACAGCCATCCCATAGTCATTCAGTCTTATCATTTATACCAAAGTCTTACACAAAATAATTTTCATGTACTCTTTTGCTGGATCCCTGGTCACGTAGGCATTGCCGGCAATGAAGCCGCTGATTCAGCTGCGAAAGACGCAAATATCCTAGTTGATGACAGCGTCCCTTTAGTTGACATTAAAAACGCAATATCTGAATGTCTTAACACGCATTGGCAACGGACCTGGAATCTCGAAACACAAAACAAATTACATTCGATCCAGCCATCGACTAAAGGTTTCAAATCATTACAACTTACCAGGAGAGAACAAGTTTCGTTAACTCGTCTTCGCATCGGCCATACCAGGTTCACCCATAAATACCTCTTATGCCGTGAACCAGCTCCGATTTGTATTAGATGTAAAGTCAACCAGACAGTGTTGCATATCTTATGCAACTGCCCAAATTTTAACCAAATACGTTTTAAATATTTTAATAATTTTAATCCATCTCTGAAAGAGTTACTGGGGGACCCACCCCATCCCAATATATACTCCTTCCTCCGGGAGATTGGCTTCTCCTTTTTAATTTAGTGGTCGTGTCGTCAAAATGTAATTTTATCCTTTTTTCTTGTTACTGAAGGTTCTTTGACAACCTATTGTTTCAAACCCTTTAATAAATTTTTTAATGTTTACAGGTTTTTTATCACTTGTTTTAAACTACTGTTGTCTATACCTTTCTCTCCAAAACATTTTTACTTTTATCATACCCTGATTTTTTATTTATGTATAAATTTTAAACTAAAAAATCGTTTGGCGCAGTATAGCCCTCAAGGGCTCTTGCGCCATTAAAAATAAGTAAACCAAACCAAACCAACCATCCATATGAACGGTTGTTATCGTTTGCTGAACCGCCTTTACCGAGAAACATCCGCGCCTCAAGAACAGGTGATGTAAAGTTAATAGGGGGGGGGGGAGGAGAGACAAAACACTGTATAGGTGTGGTTCTACGTTCAGTCTTTCCCAAGAGCTTCTGAGGCGTGCTCCTGACTAAATGTTCGGCCACTTGCGTAATTTCATGCATTTGTCCATACACTGGTAGGGGGTTGTAGCTGAACTCCCCTTTTTCTAATTCTATCTTTTCTTTCTCTCCATTGTCAGGCTAAATCAATTCCATCCGTATTTTAAGGAACTGTTAGGGGACACACCTCATCCTAATTTTTTCCCCTTCCTTTAAGAGATTGGGTTTTTGTCTCTTCTTTGTGTTGCTATTAATGTTTTTATTTTACTCCAAATTGTTTTTCTAATTACTATTTTGGCTTGTTTCTCAAAATTTGAATTTTCGTTCATGTGGTTTTTTCGGCAAAAATGTTCAGAATTTTAGAAATTTTGTGTCCTGTTCTCTCTGAACAATTTGTCTTCTTTGGCACCTTTTTCGAATAAAAACTATCGTTTGGCGCAGTATAGCCTACCAAATCGCTTGCGACAAAAAAACCGATCAAACCAACCAACCAGACCAATCGTATGGGCCAAACATCTCGCCAGACACAGTTCAAATGTCACTGTGAGTATGAGCGCTATTGTAGTAATTAGATGGTATAACAATGCAGCTTCAATTTATTGAATTCTAGTGGTCTAATGGAACTCTTCAATGATAATAAAATAATATTTTTACACTCAATTAGCAAGTATAAAGGTAATTACGTTACAATTAAATACGAATACTATTAAGTTTTTATCGACGTAGATCATGCCAACGACTGTTGGTTTTTTAATTTGACGATGATGTATAAGAAATTTTTAAGACAAATGTTGTGAAAATTAATTTTTCAACGGGAACGATTTTATTAATTAACTCCGTATGATGTTCATCTTCTTAATCTTCTATGATCTTATAATTACAAAATATACAATTAACATTGGCTGGGATTAGTACTAATATCATTTTCATCCAAAATATTAATTTCAGAGGGTGTATCAAAGTTCTCCTGTTATACACAATAATCTTGGGAATTTGAGCTGGTTTTATTAACTCGGGTTTAATAGTTGGCTCATCTGCAATGGGGTCAGGTATAACTGTAGTTGCCAGAGTTAAAAATTATGAAATAGAAAATTGTGCTTTGATAAATTGCAAATCTAAATCAGATGTCGATGAACGTACTATAAATGTTTATCTGTAACATTTGACGATTTTTCTTTTGGAGTAGAGTTTTTTGTAGTTGTAGGTTTTGGCGAATAATATTTTTTCAAATGGAAGCGTTTGACAAACTGGGATATCAATGCATGAGATGCGGTTTGTATCAATGTTGTTAAATTTACCAGAAAACTCGAAATACGTTAGGGAAAAGCATAGATTTTTCAGAACTTTCAGCTCATACATAACATCAAATGTTCTTTTTTTCACAAACCAACCTTCTTGGGGGACGCAATTTTGAATCGTCTAGGATGTATTGTTTTTAATCTATGTCAATACTTTTTACACAGTCTAAAATTGATCGTCCATCATTAGTTTCTTGAAGTTTATTTTTAAAATAGTTCACTGCCATTGTATCAAACCCATCTTGGGCTCTCTGAGCTGCCGGTGTTCCCGTTATCTTTTTTAGTGTACCTCCCGGGGACGTGATGGCGTTACTGTGGATGGTAATGCAGCACTGACTTTTAGTGCTTCGAAACATGACAGTGTTGCAGCACCTGCTGGTTTGATAAACATAGGACGAAGGTTACAGACATCGTCTCTAATCGCAGCAGTCTTCCTCAATCACCTCAAAGTAATTTCCGAATCGAAATTCTGTTTTGAAAGTATTGTCGTTTCGGTATGTCAGGATAAGTATCGCAATAAAAATGAATATGGTATTAAATATATTTTTCCGTTGGTTCAAAAAGTATAACATGTATCATGATAATCCCCATGCGTATTACCTCGGTATAAAGAAAACATGTTTTAAAATTAGGAGCATGTTGGCGAAAATACGGGCATAAGTTGTAAACTGGGTAAAGTTTTGTCAAAGTTGTATGGAACGAAGAACACATCCACATTTCCCAAGGTATTTTGCCCTCTTACCAAGAACCCCTGTACCGAAGGTGGCGTTCGATATAGTCAACCCATTGCCTGTCACTGAAAGGGGAATAGGTATGAGGGGGGTCCCAAAAGAAACCTAACTAATGGTGCGATGCCAATCCTAGATGTAGTAGAGTGTTCTCCAGCAAGATGGCTCAAGTAGAGACCTTCACAAACCAGCTGTGCAAGTGGCGTCAGTTTAGTTGATAACGTTGGAGCGTAGTGTTGGTTTTTTCAGGTGTTGTTGCTTTCCGCCTGCGAACTCATTATGGCAAATTTCAAAGAACAAACTGTAAGCTTGAAATTTTGCTTCCTGCTTGAAAAGTCGGCTACGGAATAGCTTACCAAATGCTTCAACAAGCTTTCAACAACGATTCTATGAGCCGAACACAAGTTTTCGGGTGGTTTGGGCTCTTTAAACGTGGTAGCACGATTGTTGAAGATCATGCTCGCTCGGAGCGCCCTTCAACGGTTTGAAATGATGAAACCTTGAAAAAATCAACGAGAGTCGTCGTTTTACAACTGACAAAACTGTAGAAGAAACAAGAGTGAGTTGGATCTCGCGCGGGCGATCAGAATTTTTCCTACACCATGATAACGCTCCCATACACACAGCCTTCACTATTAACCGCTACTTGGCCTCTCAGGGGTGGCCAGTCGTTCAACGACCTCCGTATTCGACAGACCTAGCCCCCTGTGATATTTTTCTGTCCCCAAGGATGAAAAAAAATCTGAAAGTGAAGCGTTTTGATGATGTAGAGGCTATAAAAACTGCTTCGCAGCGGGCACTGGACATGGTCAAAGTTAAAGAGTTCCAGAGGAGCTTCTAACAGTGGAAAAAAATAATTAACAAGTGTATTGCATCTAAGGGGGAATACCTTGAAGGAGACTAAAAAAATTTTGTGAATAAACTAAAAAATAAATATTTTAGAACAAAAATCCGGTTACTTTTGGGTCCCCCCTCGTATATTATTACTTTTACAAGATGAGTGGATGCTTTCCCTATCTCTACTATTGGTAATGATGTAGTCCCTGAGATTTTTATGCAGTTCATTAGGCGTTATGGTACGCCAAGAATATAGGTGTCAGACAGGGGTTAAATCTGCTAAGAAGCGCAATGAAATAACTGAAAATTTGACATTAAAAAATCAGATACTTTGGCACGGAGATCGCGAAGAAATTTGATGCTGGAAAAGGTACCATAAAGCGTTGAGTAATACACTTTCACATATAATGAATTCGGAACATAATGACTGGGATGTCAGACTGCCCTTTGCTCTCTTGGAAATAGAACGACATCACACAAGTTGACGTGACCGCGTAGTTGGTGTTTGATCAGATTTATATCTTTCTCGTGAATTTATAGAGGGGGGGGAGCCCTTGTTTCTTTTTCAGATACTATGAATTCCTCTAATGTACTACTACGGTAACTTCATGAATCATAACCAAAAGTAAAATGCAATTTAGAATGTGCAACATGGGTCAACGAAAACAGATGAGAGGAGTATCGTAAAATAGGCAATTTAAGGTGGGGGATATGATGTTTTGGTATAACCCAGCTGTTAAATCGGAGCGCTTGAAATACTGAATAAACATGAAGGTTTCTTTTTAATTTCTGAAATTGTATCTCCAGTGGTGCATGTAAGAAAACCAAATTATGTTAGAGTTCTGCATGTAGATAATATAATTTAGTAACATGTTGTGCATCTTTAATTTGCGACTTACGGTCAATGGTAGAGTTGTACAATAAAAACTAGACTTTTTTTTTTTTTTTTTTCAAGAGGGGACATTTGTACTGCTGAAAAGATGAGTGATGGAAATGGGGAAAGGCAACGAACGTTAGAATGTGGGCGGTCTGAGATTATCGAATGAAGCGATTTTATGTGCTGCACTCTGCAACGTCAAGCCTGGAGTTCCGACGTTATCAGGAAGAGGTGTTACGATTTCTGTTCTCCATGAATTAGAAAAATTTCAAAAAAAAAAAACAATGCACCTGATTCCGCACATCATCTAATCTTCGATGGATTGGAAGGGAGAACCTCAAAATAAATAGCAACTCCATTCAGCATTTGATGAAATGTTTTAGGCCATCCTAGACCAACAGAAGAGAACAAGTTGTAATGGCTCGGCTTCGTATTACAACTAAGTAGCACTAAACTCCTGTGTTTAAGCTTATTAGAAGAAACAGACTTTGTTAGTACAGATTCGTTTTCACAGCTCTGCGAGGCAATTCACGAGGTATACGTGTATTTTTAAATATTATCGACAATTTTCTCATAATATTGATAAATTTCAATCATACGCAGAAGTTTTGCGATTTTTGTCCTTCCATTTCTTGCACTTCTTCTTGCGATTATGAAAGGTGGTGGATTCACACTATTTGCAACTGCGACTGAAAGTTAGGCTTGGGATTCCTGCACAGGATTTTCATAGATTTAACACGCACTACCAGTTGCGGAATCATTAGCTTTTTTCATTAAATCAAATACCCAGATCGCGATTTGTTGATTGTGCTATGATGTTATTTAGAACAGATAGGCCTAATCATCAATGTTTGTTTCATTTCCGTAGAAACAGTCTGTTGCGAGAAAACTGTTTCGTTGTTAATTCGATAAGTGTGAATGTACCATTAGACTATTTAAGACCGTTTCAATGATATAAAAAGACCATTTTACAAATGTTCAATGGATTCATACTTTTTGTGTGTTCTTGCTAGATATGTATTCCTCATTATCTATACAGTTGAAATGGTTATCAAGATCATAGCAAAAGGATTCATTCTACATAAATATACATACCTAAGAAATCCATGGAACTGGCTCGACTTTCTAGTTGTCCTCTCTGGGTAAGCAAATATTTTAGTATTACTTTTTATGAACAAGAACTTATTTAAAGCAATCGGATACATCCCATTACTGTAAAGTAATCGTATCATGCTCTAAGAACCGGAATTTAAAATGTCTGTAGAACATTGAGATAATACATCTTTTGACTGTAGTGAATGTTACAGGGTAACTGCACTGAATATGAGCGATCTTTTGTTTGTGTTCTTACAACTAACATGATTTAGAAAATAGTAATAATTAGGTGTAACATGAAATTAATTAATCTATCATATATTAATATAATCATTTGGGTAAAAAAGCTCAAAAAATGTTAACTAGGTTTTTTTTTTTTTTTAATCCCAAAAATGTTTACGTGTGATGACACTTATTCAGTACAGTGATGAAAAAAAATCCGAAACACAATTATTTGGCTACTGTTGGTGCTGGGAAAGAAAGGAAGATGTCATCCAACGTAAATTAAAATCTTGTTTGAAACTGCTAGATGAAATTTTGATAAGGAACCAACCATGTACAAAGTAAAATGAACGTAGTCTGAAATTTTTAATTGGAACCCATTTTTTTTTTTACTGCAGAAATGATTTTTTAAGTTCATGAGTAGCTACGATAATGCATTTCATTACATTCCGACAAACGGAACAAAAGATACTAGCGGAAATCGATTCAGGGACCGTCACAACATTTATTTCAGGGTCTAAATTAACCGATCAAATCACCACATATAGTTTTCTTAAAATTCTCTATTTCTACCACCAACTAGGAAAAAAAAATGCAAATTCCTGGTATTTTGCTGAAAACTTAGCTAAAAGCGTAATTGCCTGTACGCAAGTAGCGCGGCTAGAATAGTACTTCTGGAAGGGGGGGGGGGGTTAAAAAGTTCTTGCATGTATAATAACTACTGTATTAGATTCGACAATAATGTTGAAACCCTGGGGATGGGGCGACCCTAAACTGCAACTGCCTCTGCGGTCTGTAACTTCTGGTAACCTTCTCAGCATAAAATCTAGAAGGTTCTTGGAGACTCATGTGGGAGATATCTCCAGGACAGATAATTATCGTTCAAAATTTCTCTCTTGAAAATCACGTAAAGAACTAAGTACGTTAAGTTCTCAATCAAAGACCTCTCAACTATGTAACTCAAATTTTACTTTAAGGACTAACTAATGTATTACAAAAAAAAAAAAAAAAATGACGCACCACAAGGACTAGAGAAAATCCACAATATTTTGTTGAAAAATGTAAACAAATCAAATTAGAATATATTCTACACCTTCTCAATAGGATATGTTGTGAACCATCTATACCAAAATTCTGGACATAGGCTCCTAATCCTAAATCCAATACTCCTTCCCCTCTAACCAACCTGAGAAATAAAAGCCCATAGCTTTTTCTGGTAGTTTCTGAAAATTGTTGAAGCGATAAAAGGTTTCAAATCATCAAAAATCACCAGGAAGAGAACAAGTTGTAATAGCCCGCCTTCGGATTGGTCGTACCGGATTTACGCATAGACATCTCTCTTCCCGCTAACCAGCTCCAATGTGCAACACATGTAATGTCAATCGGACAGTGGTTGCATACCCTGTTCGATTGTCCAAATTTTAATCATACAAGCTTCAAATTTTTCACTCGGCTCCATCCATCTTTGAAGAAACTGCTAGAGGACATACCTGGTTCTAAATTGTTCCCCTTCCTTCAAGAGATTGGATTTTCGTCTGTAATTCAGTGTTCGTTTTTTTGTCCTTGTCTCGTCTTTGTGCTGTTATAAATGTTTTATTTTACTCAAAACTATTTCTCTTAACTACTCTTTTAGCACTCAAAATTTGAAACTTCGTTTATGTGGTTTTCAAAATTCTAGAAGTTTTGTGTCCTTTTTTTCTTCTCTGGCATCTTAATCGAATAAAAACAATCGTTTGGCGCATTATAGCCTTTTAATGCTATACTACTGTATATATTAAAAACCCAATCTAACCAACCAACCAACCGGCGGAATATTCTTTGTGATGTTCTTTAATGTTTGAAATCCCTCCAAGCCTGTTGCAACACTATTATCTAGACAAGCTAAGCAGTGACGCTGACTTGGTTTGATGACTTCTAAAATTTTTCAAACTTGTAGAATGAAGAGGCTAATGATGAATTTTTTGACAAAATTCAAAGTAAACAGCAATAGTACGACTGCATATTGCGGTTAATATCTAATGTGGAGTCAACTGTTTTTGTTTTGAGTTGAATTTTAAATTGCACGTTCCGTATGCTACATCTTGAATAGTTGAAGGAAAAAAACAAAAACTCCTCTAAATGTTCTGCCTTTCATAAATCGATTTTAAATTTGGTCTTAGAATTTTCTTTAGGTTGACTACCAACTCCATAACTAGAACTCCACTGTTTTGGTTTATACTGCCGTGTGCAGGTAAACGGCAGTATCTGCAGAAAAGAGTTTTCGAGATATTTGAAGAAACTCGTTTTGGATTCAATACTAACAATAGGGTAATGTTGGAATTAGAAGTCTTTTTCGCGCCTTTTTTCAGCGGAAACCAAATAAGCGAGCTTGTACAATAAATACAGTGCTGTGCAAATTAATTGGGACAAGCAGGAAAATTTAAAAATTATTCATAAAGCTGTTTATTTATTTATTATCTATACATTAATGATTGATATGTCCACCTTTTGCTTTAATCACGGCTCTTACTCTCTTTGACATCGAACTGACTAGTCTTTCACACATTTCTTTTACTTCTGGATCGCGAAACCACACTTTAATCACACTCTCTATTAACTTCACTTTGGTTGTACAATCCATTCTCCTCATTCTTGCTTTGCATATCGCCCATAAGTTTTCTATTGGGTTCAGATCTGGTGAGTTGCCCGGCCACTCAAGCAATGACAACTTTTCTGAAGCGAAAAAGCTTTTGGTCAGCTTGGAATTGTGACAGGGTGCCAGGTCCTGCTGAAACACACAGTCGCCTTCCGGGAACCTCCTCCGCAGTGTTGGGATGAGTTTTTCTTGTAATACTTTGATGTATTTCTCACTATTCATCATCCCTTCGATGGGATGAAGGGTTTCTGGCCCTGAGGCAGTGAAACAGCCCCAAAACATCACTTTTGGGGGGTGCTTGGGGGCTTGCTGGATGTGTCCTGGTCGAAGAGGCTCTCCAGTTGTGCGACGAACGACACTTGCTCTGTATCCATGCACTTCGAAGTGAGTCTCGTCAGAAAAAATAACTTTTTTCCACTGTTCCACAGTCCAATCTTTATGTTTTTGTGCCCACTTGAATCTTTTTTTCTTCATTTCACTTGTCAGGAGCTGTTTTTTGATTGGGCGTCGCGCACGACGACCACGCTCAAGAAGGCGGCGACGAACTGTAGACTCATCTACCTCCACGCCATGGTCAGCGATGGCTCTTGTAATATCGCCACTGGTCTTTTTAGGGTCCATGACACTCATTCTGTGGATCAGAGCATCATCTCTTGGTGTGGTCTTACGCTTCCGTCCGCAGCGCCCTTTCCTGGATGCCTCCACTGACCCCGTTGTTTCATTGAGTTTTATAATCCGTGAAACACTTGATTTTCCAACCCCAACAGCCTCTGCTATCTTCCTAACTGTGAAAGAGGTGTTTTCACTAAGTGCGATTATTTTTGCTCTTTTGCGTGGGGTAATATCCATTATAACTGAAAAATAAAAAAATACTGAAAATCGCTTTAAAGTCCTGCAATTCGCAGAGAAAGAAGAAACACATGTGAACACAACCAAGCTTTATTAATCAATGTCCAACTGACGAATTGGTCGTACTCAATACATAAGAGAAAAGTTCAGACAAGTAGAAGACAGTTTTGGGCAGGTTGAGACTTGCAAGTTGCAGTAACAAGGATCCAAAGTCCTTGTCCCAACTAATTTGCACAGCACTGTATAACGTATAATAGATGACAAAAATGCAAAAAAATGAAAACTTTGCAGTTACTGCCCTTTACCTGCACACGGCAGTATATAGCGCTTGTCTTCTGCAACTATATACTTTACTAAAAGTTATTCAACACAGAATTGCTCAATAATAACTTAAAAAACCAAGATTTTTTATTTTTCATCTTGACATCATCAGCAGGCATCTCTCACCTTATTAGGAATTTCATCTTCATCTAAGGAAGATGAGGAAATCTGAGTTCGCAATTCTTGTCCTTGTGTTGGAGCTAAAAACTTAAAAAAGCATTTTTTAAAGCCCTTTTTTTCTTGCTTGTATTTTCTTTTTGCAGCATGAGTTGTATTGGAACTTAATTCATTTGCAGAAGATTGAATTTGACATTTGATAGGGCTTACTCTTGGTGCAGCAGGGTCTATCAAATTGCTTAAAGACGCTTTAGCTGCCATTTTCTAATCAAGATCAAAGCTGCAGGAGGAGGATCATACGATGAACTTGTATCCGTTGAATCGCCGGATGTACTTTCGGTTCTTTCAGCAGTCAATTTTATTCTGCACATTTTCCTTCAACATCGTTTCTGTGCATTGTACAAAGTACACCATCTATTTAAAACTTAAAACCTGAACTGTTTATTTCTTTGTAAATTTCCCACGAAACAGATCTGTTGATTTCTTTATCTTCCAAAACTTATCCATTTTGTGATCAGGATGTTGGCATTGTCTTGATGGTCCCCAGTATTCATATGCATAACGGTGAAATGTACATGTTTGATTCAAACTCATTTATTCTCTTTACAGACCTACTTTGGATAAGGTCACGTTCAGATAAACTTTCATTGGCATTTTTAGAATCAAAATACTCCAAAACAGGGTATAGCAGTTTAATATACTTATAAATTCAATATAGTTACAGAATATCTCATTTCCATATACTTAAATTTGATAGGAGAAAATATTTTGTATCTCAATTTATGTTAAAGGTTATTACTGTGTTTAAAACTAGTATACTGATACAGAGTAAAAAAGTATATTTAAAAGAAAACGAGAACCGTGAAAGTTTTAATTATTTGGAACTTCTGGTTATGCCATTTCAGAGGGCAGATGATAATTCTGTAGTCCTAAAAAAATGTTTTACGCATTTCATTTAATAGTTGCCTGTGCCATAGATATGTATTATGACTGACATAATATGTTGAAGCCTTAATAGTCTGAAATTGAGTCGTATACCGACCTTTCGTACTTAAATGGGTAATTTTTATTTAAAGAATAAAATTTATAATAATTCCATTTTTACTGGGAACTTTTTTTGAAGGAATGAAAGGTGAAGTACTATTAAGTACAACAGAGGCTTTTACTACAGAGGTACAACAGAGACTTCTCATCTATATTTCATAAATTACTGATGTTTATACCTTTCTCCCCCATCAATTTTACTATATCATGACTTTATATATTTGCATAAATTTTAAACTAAAAAAATGTTTGGCGCAGTATAGCCCTCAAGGGCTCTTGCGCCATTAAAAAATACGCAAACCAACCAACCATCTATATTTCAGCTATATTTTTCATCTTCCAAACTTATATCAAAGGGTGGTGGTTTATTGGATTCTTTACTGTAATCCTATGGTCGAAACATTGAAGCGTAAAATATTTCTTAAAACAATTGAAATCAAATAGCATTGCTTTCATTTCAGCAAGAATGATGCCCTCAAACAAAACATGCATTTGGTTGTGGGGGCCACATGTAAATCAACGCCTTCAATTTTGAGATCAAGTGGATCTATAATTGATCTTTATAATTTACTAATAGGTTTTTTTGTTCCGGGAGTTGCTTCTGCTAATTCATCACATCTTTCCAAATGTATTTCTGTCGTTCGGAAAAAGAAACCACTCTCGAAATATTTTTCAAAGAACTCAAGTCCATCTGCTCTGCAAGTTCTGCAGCATTTTTTAGCCAATGCATTTTTTAGCCCAGCATTTTTTAGTCCCTCTTTGAACCCCATAACTTATTTACTGCTTTTGTATCAACAGGTGTTCTCAAAAGCATACCTTTAAAAAACATACTCGTTGCCATCAATTTTGAAAATTTGTCTATTTCGTAGAAGGTTCATCCCCTCGATAAAATCAAGAAGAAGATTGTTCAAACTGTTGTTTTTCAAAAAAGATCTTTTACACAAAGCGATCAACTGTTTTACGTGCAAACAAAGATGAAACTGCCGAGGGGTGTTTTCTTATTCAAAACTGACAATGGTTAATTTATGTATTTTTGTACCCATTCCGATAGGATTCACTGTTTCAATATTATGAATGTTTGAAATTATTAGCGAATGGTTTTCTAACAACCTATTTCGTATACAGTACGTGCCATCACACCACACTCGCATTGTTTCATCTTAGCTTTTACACAGGGCTGCGGAGTCGGAAGGAAAATGGCCGACTCCGACCCCGACTCCGACTCCTGAATTTTGAAACGCCCGACTCCGACTCCAACTCCGACTCCGACTCCGGATTTATTTTATTTTTTTAATTGTATTTTTTTTTCAACTCCCTCTCTCCCTTCAGGGGAAGGGGGAAACCTCTAAACAGAGATTTAAATATTAATTCCTTTTTATGAAAATTTCGTATTTTGTTTTTTATTGTAAACCTAAGACGCGTTAGAATAACGTTAGAAATTCAATTTAAAAATCAAATTTTCCAATAGTTACGAGTTAAAAAGTGAGATGTTTTAAAAATCCCTTTTAAAAAATTTGAAAATTATTATCTGTAATTTGCCCCCCTTTAATGTTTAACAAATTGATATTGATCAAATCTTGTGCTTTCAATTTTTGAAAGCTGTAACATGAGAGAAAAAAAGCTTTTTTTCTAAATCCAAGTTCTTGAGAGGGAGTGGTTGCCCCTTGTGACACCCATCTGGTAGATAACACCAAAAGTTAATTTCAGAGTTTATAAAAAAATATAAATATTTTAATTCTGAAAATTTTCGCGAATGTATTTTAAATTATATTTCATCAATAAAATTTCAACGAAAATAGTGCACATATACATCAGGAGCTAATTTTACACAAAATGCGGCGGTATACAAATTTGTACGAATAGCTTTTACTATACCTATATTTCTTCTTCGCTAAATTTTTAATTTAAATTTTACTGGCTGCTTTAAAATTAATCTTAATATGAAGACTTTAAGATTAACTGCAATTATTGCGTGTTGTAATCAAGAAATCACTTACACTTATTTTGTTCCATACTTTTTAGAGAGAACCAAGGTTATAGAAATAGTCTTAATAAAGAAAAAAAAACATGAGATTATTTCATCGGATCTTTTGGATTCGTGCTTTCGCGTCATAACTTTTTTGAATTTGCGGATTACCCTTAAACGTTTCAACCTTAGCTACGGGCCTCGACTTACTAATTTGTTACATTTATTTTACTATTTTATAACTGAGATCAAACAAAACACTACATTTCTATTTTTATTTGAAAGTGATTAATTGAAAATGTTAGGCAACAAAATCGTTTGCTGACAGTTGCTATTAGTTAAGTTCAAAAGCAAGCAAACTATGGGACGGCTACAGAAAGTTCGCTAAGCACTCAAGCTAGCTGATTGCCATAACGGCTGTTATTTTCTCATTACTATCTTTTTATACATGTAATCGAACCAACTGGTAGTCAGTTTTTAAAAAATGCAAGGAGAATCAGTGAAAAGGAAAGAAAATAAGAAGCCTGGAGTCGTAGTCGGAGTCGGCATGTTTTTGAACAACTCCGACTCCGACTCCTTTACCCCAAAATCTATCCGACTCCGACTCTTCGACTCCGACTCCGACTCCGACTCCACAGCCCTGCTTTTACAGGAGCGATTTACCCAGCAGAAAACTTGAGGTACACACTAAGTAATGCAGTAGATAATCCAAAAAGGGAACATAACATAAATATTTTTTACAAGGTGAATTCTTTCATTACGTTTTTAATTTTATTGCTAATAAACTGGGGTCTGGGTATGGGTATGATGAAATACCTCCTGTAATATTTTTCCGTTTGTGTGCCGAGTTAAATGTCTGTAATATTCAGTGACTTTTGGCAGTCTGTTAATCGCAGCCATATAAAATTTCATCTTTAGCGGAACTTTTCATTTTCAGGTTATCGAAAATTTGACTTAAAAGTGCGTCCACTTCCTCCACATCAGAATTTATACAATTTTGTGGTAAATTGATTTTTTTTTCTAGTCTTATAAAAGAAACGATGCTAAGCCAAAACCTTCATGTGCGCTTTCGTTTCCTACAAACGATAGGATTAAGTCCTCATCATGTGATGAGTAGAGTTTCTGGTCTAGTTAGCTTTCGACGTAACTAAAAGAATTATTCTTTTTGCACCGGTTGTTGAGTCTTTATAAGCAGTTTAACTATATGATTAGTATTCGCAATATTGACAGGTTGCAATAAAATGCGGATCGTTTCTGCAGAACCTAATAATATGCTTCATCAGTTCAGTTTCTGAATAAAGAGTAAGATCACACCTTGAACATGCTGAAGTATTTTCAGCCATGTTTCCCGGTAAAATGAAATGTCAATCAAATAATTACTTTACATGAAAAACCATTGCAGAGTACGTACCACAGAATTATAGACTCCCGAAGAGTAAGAATGCGAAAAACACCGTTAGAATATTCACTGATCTAATTTCGTAACTAATAATCTGAAAATAAACACCGTCAGTGTGCGTTAGTGTTGCCAAACTTCTTGCTGAAACTAGCCTGATTTCTGGTTACAACCAATCGAACTCTTGTCCTTGACTTAACACTGCTCATTCATCTGGCTACTATGCTGTATGATTATTGCTTGTAATTTAGCAGTTTTTCTAATTTATTGTAAGAAATAATGGTTAATTATTTATATTTTATTGTGCAAAATACTTTACTGTATTATTAATATAATATCAACCGCTAATAAGATCAAAGTGGAATGAGATCGATACAGTGATATAACTTAGCTCCAATAATTGAAAGACTTATAATAACCAGTAGATTGTACCATCGCCCTCGACGATGAAAGTACAATGAATATTCTTTGTAGGTTTTCAGTCAGATATCTAATTCGATGACACCAGAAAGAAAGGTAAAAATAATCAATCACGGGCACGGGTATTAAATACATTTAGAAAATTCACTTTAAATTTCAAAAGTATTTCCTTTTATCCTTAACTGCTCGCATATACCATGTACATTGTACACCTTCAACTTTGCACATCATTTCATCTTCTTCAGACAAGGTTCGTAAATTTAGAGATTTTTTGTAATTTTTTTGGAGCAAAAATGAAGCTATTTTCTTTAAACGAATTCCACAGCTTGAATTTGACCTGCAGAAAATTAAAGCGGAAAGCGTGAAACTACAAATTTCACAAACAACTCCGGAGTATATCGTAGGAATCATGCTTAACTATGTAGGTATGCGTACCATGCAAGTGTGAAAATAGGCACTTTTCAGGAAAGCCAAAACACTGAATATATTTTTTTTTTTTCACCTGACACGATTAATTATTTTCAATTTTGGTTGATAACTTTAAGTGTAAAACTATCGTTTGAAGCTATCATTTTTATCATTTGTAAAATTATTAATAATAATATTTTTTAAATATTCGCTACTTTACCAAAATGTAAATTTTTGATGAAGATACTATATACGTAGATATCGATATCTACGTAGCGAAAATGAAATTTTACATAAAATAAGATAGTTTTAAATGAAGTTTCGTGGCAGGTATTTTTGATACAGTGAAACCCGAGTAAGTTGGCCACCTGCAGAGCACGACTTTAGTGGCCAACTTAGACAAGTGGTCAGCTTAAGGAGGTTGATGATATAGGATCCAGAACTAATATTGTACCTGCAAAAAATTAAAAAAAAAAAAAAAACTTTTTTTTTCCTTAAAAAACTATTATTGAAAATGCATACATCATAAAAAATACATTCACTCTTCTATTTCCGTGGTATCTAGTTCTGGAAGAGAATCAAGGATTGATTTTGAAATTTGAAGCTGCTAGTAATAAGACCTGTTGTACGCCCTGGGAGCTAACCTTTGATTGCATTGTTGCACATAGGTTTTTTTTTTTTTTTTTTTCTTTCTTTTTTCCTTCTTCGATGTGCAAATTCGACCATCGTATGGCATAAAAGGTGCAAGAAGACTATCAGTGGGAGTAATATATTTTTTTCCTCGTTTCCTTTTTGGAATCAAAACAACGAAATCAATGTCATCAAAGTTAGTTTTTACAAAAATTGTACGCAATTCTGATTTCCGGTATTGAAACCACAAACACGATTTGAAACATAAATTTTCATCTATGTGAAAGAGCGGTGGATGAACTCGCATCGTATGGCCGAGGTTGTGCGTTCGATTCCTACCGGTGTCCTGGGTTCTGTGTCGTTCTCGTTGTGTTGTGAATTCTATTCTGACTTGTGCTATCTATGACGTAATGTACTCACACTGTGAAATACGGTAAAATGCTTGAGTTAATTTTAAAAAAATATTAATAAAATACTGTTTTTTTTTAGATACATCACTTTGAGCTTGCAAGCCATAGGTGTCGCTATTGGTAACCTTTCTGGACTTCGTACTTTTCGAGTATTGAGAGCGTTAAAAACTGTATCTATTACTCCAGGTAACTTCTAAAGGATATGCTGCCTCTGGAACATTCAGTAAACTGCATAAACTAGTGATTTTAATGTGTAATTTACAAATTTGACTTTTAAAAATTAGTTTCCATTTACTTTAAAATCAGGATTTGAGCACCACCTTACTCAATGTTCTATTCTGAGAAAATACAGTAAACTTACGATAACTCGAAGTTTCGAAGGACCGACTAAACCTTCGAGTTATGGGAAGTTCACACAGCCTTCTCAAGAGCTTGGGACCGAATGAAAACTTCGAGATAAATAAATATTCGAGTTATAAGTTACGTTAATGTTCCACCGGAACAGCGATATGTACCCCTCCCCCCTATATATATATATTCATTAATAAACAATCAAAATAAGTTGAAAATTGCAAAAAGCAAGAACACGGAAACAACACCAAAATGAAAAAAGTGAACTTGGAACCGATACTTTCTCAAGTGGAAGGACCGTTCCCTAAGTTCACAAGGCCCTTTCTTTTTTAGCAAGAGGGAAGGTCCCAATAATTTACTACCCTCCCCGAGAGTCTTGGAGGAAAATTGAAAACGAAAACGTACCTATAAAATAAAGAACGAAAGAGTTTTCGAGTAAACCTTCAAAACGAAGCAACAATCAAAACGCAGACCTTTCAAAAAGAAATGACTTGCACATGCTAGGCAAAACTGCAGTTAAATGCATTTCAGTACACTTTAGTGTTTCTTTCATTTTTCTTTCAATTTCTTTACATTTAAAATATTCTTATAATGTATCTCATGTTTTTTATATATATATATATATATATATATATATATTATTTTAAAACACGACAGTATTTAGTTTGATAAAGGGAGAGAAAAGCAAATAAAAGCAAATTTATTTTCCTACCAGCAAGAGATAGGTAATGTCATTCTTTTTAACGATCCTTCCATCACAGGATCGTTCAATGTTTTGACCTGTACACTAAACTCGTTCATTTAAAAAGTTACAGGTGATATTTCTGCGAAAGTTACTGACGTACACTAAAAATGTTTCATTCGTTTCGTTACATTCTTTTAAAGAAAATCAACTAGAACTGCCTACCTAACAATTAGAAAATATACCAATAGAAATGTAATGATATATGTAACATATTTTATTTAAGTGTGTATAAAGCAGTAGTTTATGTACCAAGCAGTTATAGTTCATTTTGTAAGGGTTTTTTTCTCGGTAATAGGGACGGTCAGAGACCTTTCCTTTATTCCAGAAGTCGCAGGTTCGATTCCTGCATGATGCAAAAGTAAATGAGTAAACTTTATTTAATAAAATTGACGTCGCGTCACAAAATTTACGAAATTGATCTTTTAAAAAAATTAAATAAAAAAAAACGCCGAATAATTTTATATAGAACATTTTAAATGGGGGGGGGGGTGGGGGATCTGAATATGTTAAGTGTTTGCAATACCAAAAGACATTTTAAAAAAATAATTAAGAAATTAAATGAGACAGAGAGTACTATGTATAATAACTATTATCATTCAAAAGTACAATCATTCACTTTTTAGGCGATCGTACTCTACTGTTCATTTTAAGGAATCGGTCTTTAAGACTCGTCCATTCATAAACGACATATCACTAGCAGCTAATCCAAAAATTCATTTATCTCACTTCTTATTTGATGAATAAAATGAACACATTGCTATAAAAGCGTGCAAATTAGTATCACATGACACGAAGTGACAAATTGGGGCTTCTCAAAAATCGCTTCTTTTTCTTCCATATTTGCCGATGTTCAGTACCTCCTTCAATCTATTAGCTCATGATACCACACAGCGACCTCTGGCTGCTGATTCACGAGTCATTTATCATGGATTTCGATCTTTTTATGTTTTGCCCTTTCCCTCCACTTAGTGATCGTGCTCTAAAATTAAGCTCTCAAATGTGGGTCATTACAATCGCGTGTTGAGCAGATGAATCGGGCTAATGTAAAAGTCAAATTACAAGGGAATAGAAATTTATTATACTGTATCATCATAGCAAATCCATTGCGCTTATTCATTTTGATTACATCACTTTTCATATTGGAGACTGTTTTTGATTTGAAGTTTTAGTAGTGTGTTTTCTTCCTTCCTTCCGTCTTATTTTTTACAAATATTTCTCTACTTTTAAGAAATTATTATTTTTTTTTATCCATTAGTTTTTCATTGTACTTAGTCGTTGGTGGTTGCCGTAGCTCCAAGCTTTTTAATCGTTGCCAAAAACAGAAATGAATACTAATTATTATAAAGTTAGATGTTAGTAAAATTAATATATTTTTTTCTTAAGTGACGACATAGCGCGACCAATAAGTCACGACATCTGTTAGAAAGCAATTTTTATTATTGAAATTAACATTTTCAATGAGTCAACACGAGAGTGTACTGACCAAATTATGTAGAACCACTGACTTACTCCGTGTTGGAACACGAGCAGGGTCAAGTTTAATTTAATGGAAAGAGGACCCAAGCATTATTTTGTAAAGGCTTTTATTACACACATCACAAGAACGACGGCACACACAAGAACACGAGGACAACAGAAAGTACAAGAATGGATGACCAAAAGTTGAAGTGGAAGTACATTCTTCCCGCGCTCTAACAGCGCCCTCTATTCCGTAATGGGGGGAGATGCAACACTCCGAAAGTCTAATGATCGACGCATTTTTTGTCACTGTCGCAGCGGATGTGAAATGAATCAATGAATCAACCATTAGGACAACACCAGGGGGGTGAATCCAGCTTCTGGCTTTGGAGAGGGTCATTGGTAAAATTTGAGCACGAATCGGAAGGACCCCCTCTTTCCAATGGGAGCAGGCCATAAATGATGTCACACTGTTTTTCTACAAATTTCACCTCCCTCCGCCTTTGACAAAGTGTCACACCTCACCTTACCCTCTCCTCTCATCACATATCACGAGGTTCTTTATAAGCATATTGTTAGACAAAAAAAGTGTCAGTTACTTGTCGCAAACTGCCACGATTTCACAAACTCCCCCCCCCCCCTTAGAGTGTAACATCATTTGAACGTTCCTAAATGTAATAAAATCATTCCATGTCAAGTGGTCCAAAGTTTTTTCTTTCACATTTCTGTATTTCTTTGAAATTTGGCTCGTCCATTGTACTCTTTGAGGTAATCAGAAGTCCAAATTTTTATATTTTTATCATTTTTATCTATTTTTTTATTTATGAGACTTAAAAGCATTTTAAAGTACATTAAGTGCTGTTTAATACGGTATGCAACATGACTAATTTTATAAAAATTTTCATTTTTAAAAAATTAAATTTCAATAACTCAGAAAACGTATAATGATTTTTTTTTTTTTTAATTCTCAAAAATTTTTGTGTATTTTATCTTTGTTCGTGCAAAATTTCAAGTTAAGATCTCAATGGGATCATATTTTTATGAATTTTTTAATAAAAACTTGACTTAAGAAATAATGATGTTTTTCAGATTTTAATTAGTTAAATATGGGGTTTTCTTAGTAGTGATGGTCAAGTAAGTAGTTCTTAAATATGACTATGCTTGAAACGAGCGGACATGAACTTTTTTTTTGTTCTGAAGCAAACTGATGATGATAGGGACATACACTTGTAGGTGTGTACAAAATGAAAATTTAGAATCATGGCTTGCAAACTACACAATATGAAAGTTCTGTTTACTGCAAACCTGCATGTATTGACATCCAATTTAGTTTGTGATAAAAAAAAAACTTTAATTTTATGTTCAATAATTGTAGAAGTTGTATTCATAATACAATTACAGTGTAAGTTAAAGATCTGGACAATAGTAGAACCGGGAGAAAGTGGAGCAAGGTAAAGGAAGAAATATGTAGAACAAAGGATAGAAAAAGTTAATGTTTTCTGTGACTGTGTAGAAAGTTGAAATATTTCATGGAACTGTTTACAAACTGGAACATGGAACTGTTGAATAATTATTTCCATAACCAGATGAAAGAATTTAAAGCTTTTTAAATTTTAAGCTTCACCTTGGAGCTTATGTGCTGATTAAAGTTTTTAGAGTTATCCAAATAAAGCACAGGTATGTTGGATTCAGTCAAAAGTATGATGCTGTATATGGAATGCTTAAGGTTGCTGCTTTAGAAGAGCAACATGTGAAACTGGCTAGTTGTTTCGATTAATGGAGGATGTCACTTCATGTATAGAATTCGATTAAATTATAAGTATTTTGTCCAATCCCCAACTTATAATTAAAGGCAACTGAGTTTATCATCGTTCTACATTTCCCAATTGATATTGTTATACATGCTTTTTTCACATCTTAACAAAGTCGAACCATATGGGTCGTGAGTGTTACCGTATATTATGAGTTTTACCAAGTAAACAAATTCTAGAATACAATTTAAAAAACAAAAGAAACTTATAATAATTCAATTAACATTTTTAGCTTACTTAAAAGCCTTCATAACAATATTAGTTTAAAATATTTTTTCCAATTCATTTATAATTACGACAGGCAGTAAAAATATGATACTTGGTAACACTCATGACGATGAATATTGTGTATTTTTATTAAAAACATTTTCTTTTTTTTTTTAATGGGATATAGTGAAGGGACAACTTTATTCATAAAATGTATGATTTTTGTAAAATTAAAAACTTAAGTACTACATAGAAATATTGTCACGTTGTCATTCATGACATTGAAGGTGAAAATTTTACTTTTATATTAAAATATCCGTATAAAAAATTAAGCTCAAATACGATTGAATCCTTAAAAATAAAGTATTACAAGGAACGTTTCCAGAAAAAAATAAAACAGTTGATGATATTTATGTTTGAAACTTTTCAAATGTTGTTTTGGCAAAAATTTTGAAAATCACACATACACAATATTTTTCGAGAATATTTTTTTTTAATTTATTATACGTTTTCTGAGAAATTTTAACTTTCAAATTTAAATTTAATTTTTTTAAATGAAAATTTTTATAAAATTAGTCATGTTGCATATCATATTCAACAGCAACTAATGTACTTTAAAATGCTTTTTACAAAATCTTTCTATCTATATTTGGTGCTGAGTTATCGTCCATTTTATGTTCAAGCATCCATCAAAAAAGAGGGTTTTTTTAAAAATCAGTCTCATAAATTGAAAAAAAAAAAAAAATAAAAGAGATAAAAATCTAAAAATTTGCCCCCCCCGTGTCCGTTTACCTTGTCGTGGTGGGGGGGCTTG
>NC_072739.1:40091562-40194676 GCF_026930045.1 Uloborus diversus
TGCCCCCGACTGCCTGTTTGAACGGATTATTCTCCATTGTCATAAAAAAAGGCGATTAATTGACATTTATTCATGGTAATAGGTAGTATTAAACTAAGTTACTCATAAATACTCAAGAGACACAATATACCTATATGTATATGCAGCAGAGCTTATTTATGCATGCATAAAAGTTATACCGTAGCAACGGTAAACAATCAGAGCTTCAGAACTAACACAAATATTCCGATTTCAGCGTCTCTATACGATTGCTGAACGAACAGAGGATAGGAGAGCCAGTGGCATGCAGTTGATACAGTTACCTAGTTTAAAACGGAAAAACTACGGCATTCGTCATCTTGCCCCGGTCTCTCCTACCTCCCAGGGACTTGATGGTGTTACTGTGGAGGTAATGCAGCACTGACTCTTAATGCTTCGGAACATGACAGTGTTGCAGCACCTGCTGGTTTAATAAACATAGGGCGAAGGTTACAGACATCGTCTCTAATCGCAGCAGTCTTCCTCAATCACCTCAAAGTAATTTCCGAATCGAAATTCTTTTGTGAAAGTATTGTCGTTTCGGTATGTCAGAGTAAGTATCCCGATAAAAATGAATTTGGTATTAAATATATTTTTCCACAGTCGTTGGTTCAAAAAGTATGACATGTATTATGATAGTCCCCATGCGTATTACCTCGGTATAAAGAAATCTTGTTTTAAAATTAGGAGCATGTTGGCGAAAATACGGGCTTAAGTTGTAAACTGGGTAAAGTTTTATCAAAGTTACATGGAACGAATGGCACATTTCCCTAGGTATTTTGCCCTCTTGCAAAGAACCCCTGTACCGAAGGTAGCGTTCGATATAGTCAGCCCATTGCTGGTCACTGAAGGGGGAATAGGTATATGATTACTTTTACAAGATAAGTGAATGCTTTCCCTGCCTTTCCCCAATTTGTAGTGATGTAGTCGCTGAGATTTTTATGCAATTCATTAGGCGTTATGGTACGCCAAGAAAATAGGTGTCACACAGGGGGTTAAATCTGTTAAGAAGCGCAATGAAGGAACTGAAAATTCAACATTAAAAAATCTGATACTTTGGCATGGAGATCGCAAAGAAATCTTATGCTTGGAAAGGTACCATAAAGCGTTGAGTAATGCGCTCTCACACATAGTAAAATCGAAACGTAATGTCTGGGATGTAAGACTGCGTTTTGCTCTCCTGGAAATAGAACGACAGCACACAAGTTGACGTGTCCGCGTTTTTGGTGTTTGATCAGATCTATAAATACCTCATGAATTTATAGAGGGGGCAGCCCTTTTTTCTTATTTAGATACTATGAATTTTGCTAATGTACTACTAAGGTAACTTCATGAATCATACGCAAAAGTAAAATGCGATTTAGAAAGTGCGGCATGGGTCAACGAAAACAGACGAGAGAAGTATAGTAAAAAAGGCAATTTAAGGTGGGGGATATGATGTTTTGGTATAACTCGGCTGTTAAACCGGGGCGCTTGAAATACTGAATAAGCATCATGAAAGTTCCTTTTTACTTTCTGAAATTGTATCTTCAGTGGTGCTGAAAAGTGACGCATGTAAGCAGACTAAATTATGTTAGATTTGTGCACATAGATAATATAACTTAGTAACATGTGGTGCATCCTTATAATTTGCGACGTACGGTCAATGGCAAGGTTTTACAATAAAAACCATACTTTTTTTTTCCAAGAGGGGACATATGTACTGCTGAAAAGATGAGTGATGGAAATGGGAAAGGCAACGAACATTAGAATGTAAGCGGTCTGAGAGTATCGAATGAAGCGATAGTATTGTGCTGCAGTTTGCAACGTCAAGCCTGGAGTTCCTTTGTTACCAAGAAGAGGTGTTACGATTTCTGTTCTCCATGAGTTCGACTCCCCCGTGTCCGTTTACCTTGCCGTGGTGGGGGGGGGGGGCTTGCGGTGTGGTGAGTTCGGGGCGAGCTCTTGGGAGGAGTCGTGAACCCTCGAGTTGCTCAAACAGAATATCGGCGGGAAGGGACTTTTGTCCCCTTCCTTCCCTCATCACACTTACCAAATTCGGACAAAAACCCCTAAGCCAAGGTGTCTCTACCGTGCCCGTAGATGCGTGGTACCGGGGGTAGTCGGTGCCTCAAACGGTTGACGTCAGGGATAGCAGGCGAACCCTGGTGTAAAAGCCTTACCCCTGTGCAGGGGGGCTACACAGGGACTAGACCCCAGTTTTTCCCCTCAATTCCCAGGTTAATTTATGGATGATATCATGAAGAATACCTCTCCCCCTTGTGGGGAACGTCAAAATGAACCGCTAACATCTGCTAAATTTTTTGTCACTAAAAGAAATGAAAACCTTACATTTACTGCGGTTTCCCCTTTCCTTATTAACAAAGCTCTTGTAAATCTTATCGGTGACTTTCAGTTTGTAAAAAAACTACGTACTGGTGAATTATTAGTCGAAATTAAACATCCCAAACAAGTTCAATCTATCCTAGCTATCAAGCAATTAGGCTCATATCTCTGTACAGTTTCAGCACACTCAACTTTAAACTTTTCTCGGGGAATCATTTCGGAGCCAGACCTTCTATTTACACCAGAGGAGGAAATTCTAGAAGAAATGAATTAACAACTCGTAAGTGGAGTGAAAAGGATCGCAATCAAACGCAATGGCGTAATGCAGAATACGAAACATGTCATTCTGACGTTTAGTACGTCTATCCTCCCTACACGTGTCAAAGCTGGTTATCTCTCATGCCCTGTTAGATCATACATTCCTAACCCGCTAAGGTGCTTCAAGTGCCAGCGCTTTGGGCATTTCAAGCTGTCATGCCGTGGTATAGAAACTTGTGCCAGATGTTCTGAGGCCGGCCATGATAACAATGCATGCAAAAGGGAATTCAAATGTGTTGTCAACTGCAAAGGAGAGCACCCGTCCTACTCTAGAAAGTGCCCTAAATGGCTCTCCGAAAAAGAAATCCAAGTAATCAAAACCATGCAGAATATATCATACCCTGACGTAAGAAAAATTGTCCAGTCTCGTACGCCTTCAGCTGGACTCTCATATGCTGCAGCAGTAAGAAAAGTATTCAATTCCATAAGTACACAAACAGATCCTCAATTTAACACAATAACCAGCGCTAAATCAACTAACTCTCCCAAATCAAAAAATAAACACCCCCTCGTGTCCGTTTTCCTTGTCGTGGTGGGGGGGGGGGCTTGCGGTGTGGTGAGTTCGGGGCGAGCTCTTGGGAGGAGTCGTGAACCCCCAGTTGCTCAAACAGAATATCGGCGGGAGGGGATTTTTTTCCCTTCCTTCCCTCATCACACTTACCAAATTCGGACGAAAACCCCTAAGCCAAGGTGTGTCAACCGTGCCTATGGCTGCGTGGTACCGGGGGTAGTCGGTGCCTCAAACGGGAGGCTTCAGGGATAGCAGGCGAACCCTGTCGTACGCAGCCTTACCTCTGTGTAGGGGGGCTACACAGGGGCTAGACCCCACTTTTCCCCCTAGTTCCCAGGTTTATTTATGGATGATAATATAAATAACCCTTCTCCCCCCTGCGGGGAGCGTCAGAACGTATTGTCGAGCACAGCTAAGTTTTTTCTTATTAAACGCAACGATCCAAACCTCAATTTAAGCAAAGTTTCCCCCTTTTTTTATAAATAAAGCTCTCACTCATTTAATAGGAGAATATCAATCTGTTAAAAACTACGCAGCGGTGAACTTCTAGTTGAAATTAAAGATACAAAACAAATTAAATCTATAATGGCAATCACACAAATTGGTTCATATCTTGTTACAACTTCAGAACATAAAACTCTTAATTTTTCACGGGGAATAATTTACGAACCTGACCTTCTCTTTACACCCGAGGAGGAAATCTTGGAGGGAATGAAGGATCAAAACGTACATTCAGTCAAAAGGATCACCATCAAACGGAACGGCGAAATAATAAACACCAAACATGTCATTCTGACATTCAATACACCTGTCCTCCCGCAACGTGTTAAAGCCGGCTATCTCTCTTGCCCAGTTCGCCCCTATATTCCAAATCCGCTGCGGTGTTTCAAATGCCAGCGGTTTGGACATTCGAAGTTTGCGTGCCGTGGTACTGACACCTGTGCCAGGTGCGCAGAGCCCGGACACGACAGTAATACATGTAACAAGACCTACAAATGCGCAAACTGCAAAGGGGACCATCCTTCATACTCCAGATCATGCTCAAAATGGCTCACAGAAAAAGAAATTCAGATAATTAAAACAACACAAAAAATATCTTATCCAGATGCAAGAAAACTAGTTGAATCCCGCACACCAACAACAGGTGTTTTATATGCTTCAGCCGTTAAGAAGGTACTGAAGTCTGTATGCACACAAACAGATACCCAAACAGATGCTTCTACTAATGCCAAAACTGTAAACACAACCAAATCAAATAAACAAAATTATAGCCCCAAATCTTCTTTTAAGGAAACTAATCAAAATCAACAACAAATACAAAAAACAAATACTGTATCTGTTACTGTTAATGAAAAGAAACCACTCACACAGAATTCGAAAAAACTTACTGAAAAAAAGAAAAATATTCAAACGCGCGCAAAAATCGGGGTAGCCTCTAAACAGAGACCCCCAAAACTTTATAATTTTAAAAAAGAGGACTTTTTACTCTCTAGTAAGAAAGTAAAATTAACCAAGTCCCAAATTGAAAAATTCCAACAACCTCCTCCCCAGGAGGAGGACGAGGATGTAGATTTTGAAGATCTTCCGCCATCCGACGATGAAGGGTGGACGGACCATCCTCCTTCATGAGCTGCTTTTTCTTCTTCTGGCCGTTTCTCCTTCCTTTTCTCTTCATGGCCCTGAGCATTCTTTCTTGGAATTGTCAGAGTTACTCGCATAATGTCACAGACATCAAAGATCTTGGCGAATATCACCAACCGGCCATATTCTGTCTGCAAGAAACTTTTCTGTCCCCTGCTGATAGACCGAGGTTGAAAGGTTTTGACATATACCGCAAGGACTGCTTGGCAGGAGACCGTCGTTGTGGAGGAGTGGCATTGCTGATCAACAATGATTATGCATCTAGCCAACTCAATATCAACACATCCCTGCAAGCAGTAGCTGCGCGCGTTCACCTTCACTCGCTGTTCACAGTTTGTTCTGTATATATCCCACTTTCCTATGACTTAAGAAGCGTGGAGTTGCAGACACTGGTTGATCAACTTCCTCCCCCATTTGTCATCTTGGGGGATTTCAATGGCCATAATCCTCTCTGGGGGAGTCCAGACTCCAACAGTAGAGGTTTAACAATAGAAAATTTTATTGAAGACAATGATCTTTGCATCCTTAATAACGGTGAAAACACTTATTTTCATCTTTCTACCCAATCTTACCATGCCATCGATCTCGTAATATGCTCACCTTCTTTTCTGCCACGTTGGGATTTTCAGGTGGAGGGTGGTCTCTACTCCAGTGGCCACTTTCCGATCAGGATAACCTCTACTGGACCCTGCGGCCATCAGCAGCATCAGCAAGCTCGACTTCGCATTGATCGAGCTGATTGGGCAGCATTTACCCAGTTGGCAGAAATTAAATCAGAAGACGTAACTGATATTGATATCGATGTAGCGGTAAAGCGAGTAACCGACATTATCCTAAACGCAGCTAACGCTGCCATACCAAAAACCACTAAAGGCAGGATCAAGTTTCCTAAGCCTTGGTGGAACCTCTATTGTCAGGAGGCTCATAAGAAGCAAAAAAAGGCATGGAATACGTTTCGTCGTTATCCAACCACACAAAATCTCGTGGCACTTAAACGAGCTCGTGCTGAAGCTCGAAGGATTCGACGGAAGAGCCAGCGGGACTCGTGGCAGACCTATGTCAGCACAATCACGACGTCCACCCCATCAAAGACCGTATGGGGTAAAATAAAAAAAATCGTTGGCAATTACAATATATCTTGTGCACCCATTCTGGAGAATAACGGTCGTATTTTATCCGATCACAAAGAGGTGGCTGACTGCATGGGGACTTATTTGGCAGAAGTCTCCAGTGCAAATAACTATTACTCAAAATTTTTAACCATCAAATCACGCAAAGAACAAAAAGTTCTAGATTTTAATTCAAACATTTTTAATCAATACAACACAAAATTCACCCTTCAAGAACTGAATGCTGCCTTACAAAAATCAAAAAACACATCACCAGGTTCAGATGAAATTCACAATAGTATGTTAAAACATCTAAGCAGGTCCTCTTTAGAACATATTCTGCATCTTTTCAATAGAATTTATTCGGAACACAGATTCCCAAAATCCTGGTGTCAAGCAACAGTAATTCCTATCCTTAAGCCCAATAAACCATCTGAAAAACCTGAGAGCTATAGACCTATAGCTCTCACTAGCTGCCTATGTAAAATAATGGAACGGATGGTCAACTCCAGGCTGATATACATTTTGGAGTCGCATCATCTGCTATCTCCATATCAAAGTGGATTCAGGCGTGGTAGATGCACAATAGACAACCTATTGCTTCTCGAAACATCAATAAGAGAAGCATTTCTCAAACGAAAACATCTCGTGAGCGTATTTTTTGACATTGAAAAAGCATATGACCGTACCTGGAGATATGGGATCCTCAAAACCCTTCACGAGTATGGGTTACGAGGTAATCTACTCATCTTCCTCTCTAATTTTCTAAGAGACCGAATTTTTCGCGTACGTGTCAAGTCTGTTCTTTCAGATGCATTTATTCAAGAAGAAGGAGTTCCCCAGGGAAGCGTACTAAGCGTAACTCTTTTTGTAATTGCAATCAACAGCTTAATCGAACAACTGCCTCCCGCTGTCAAAGGTACCATGTTCGTTGATGACTTTCAAATATCTTTCTCTTCATCGAGCATGAGTATCATTGAAAGACAACTTCAAATGGCTATTAATAAAGTAACACAATGGGCGGAGGAAAATGGCTTTACTTTCTCTGTTCAAAAAACTTTCTGTATCCACTTCTGCCGTAAAAGAGGTCTTCATCCTGATCCAACACTTCTCCTTAACAACCAATTAATAGCTGTAAAAGATCAAGGAAAATTCCTCGGTCTTATACTTGATAACAAACTCAAATTTATACCGCATATACAAGAGTTAAAAAAGAAATGTTTACTAAAATTAAATATCCTTAAAGTCTTATCGAACACTTCCTGGGGTGCTGATACAGAGTCTCTCTTAAGAATCTACAGGGCTCTAATACGCTCAAAACTTGATTATGGATGCCAAATTTATGGCTCCACGGCAAAAAGCTATCTGAAAGTTCTAGATCCAATTCACAATCAGGCACTGCGCATCTGCACAGGAGCTTTCCGAACCTCACCTATTAACAGTCTTCATATTCTTGCTCATGAACAATCTTTAAACAATAGACGCCTCAAACTTTCATTGAACTTCTACTTCAAAATAAAACCTTATACTGATCACCCTTTACACCTTCATATTTTTAATCCATCTAATGTTATCTTATTTCTTCATCGTCCTTCTGCAACCCCAACATTCGGGATCCGAATGCGCCGGGTGCTTTCAGATTTGCAACTGTCAGATTTTAATACTCTCAATACAATAAAACAGATTGAACCATGGTGTGAAGTAGTTCCATCTACCATCAATGACCTCGCTAAATTCTCTAAAGAGACTACCTCCAATACAGCCTACCAACAAATATTTTATGATACAAAATGCAAATATTCTGATTATCATGACATTTTCACTGACGGATCAAAAGCAAACGATCACGTCGGCTTTGCTGCAATAATAAATGGTCAAGTTACCGCTGAACAATCACACCCATCTTGCTCTGTTTTTACAGCAGAAATAAAAGCCATATTGATATCTCTACAATCAATAACCCAATCCGCTCACAAAAAGTGGGTGATATACACTGACTCAAAGAGTTCAGTGGAAGCAATCACCCACTGCAACAATAACAGCCATCCCATAGTCATTCAGTCTTATCATTTATACAAAAGTCTTACACAAAATAATTTTCATGTACTCTTTTGCTGGATCCCTGGTCACATAGGCATTGCCGGCAATGAAGCCGCTGATTCAGCTGCCAAAGACGCAAATATCCTAGTTGATGACAGTGTCCCTTTAGTTGACATTAAAAACGCAATATCTAAATGTCTTAACACGCACTGGCAACGGACCTGGAATCTCGAAACACAAAACAAATTACATTCGATCCAGCCATCGACTAAAGGTTTCAAATCATTACAACTTACCAGGAGAGAACAAGTTTCGTTAACTCGTCTTCGCATCGGCCATACCAGGTTCACCCATAAATACCTCTTATGCCGTGAACCAGCTCCGATTTGTATTAGATGTAAAGTCAACCAGACAGTGTTGCATATCTTATGCAACTGCCCAAATTTTAACCAAATACGTTTTAAATATTTTAATAATTTTAATCCATCTCTGAAAGAGTTGCTGGGGGACCCACCCCATCCCAATATATACTCCTTCCTCCGGGAGATTGGCTTCTCCTTTTTAATTTAGTGGTTGTGCCGTCAAAATGTAATTTTATCCGTTTTTCTTGTTACTGAAGGTTCTTTGACAACCTATTGTTTCAAACCCTTTCATAAAGTTTTTAATGTTTACAGGTTTTTTATTACTTGTTTTAAACTACTGTTGTTTATACCTTTCTCTCCAAAACATTTTTACTTTTATCATACCCTGATTTTTTATTTATGTATAAATTTTAAACTAAAAAATCGTTTGGCGCAGTATAGCCCTCAAGGGCTCTTGCGCCATTAAAAATAAGTAAACCAAACCAACCAAAAAATAAACAGCTCAATACTCCTAAGCCTCAACAAAAAAATAGTAACGAAATCAAAATACAAAGTACACAAAACCCCAGCACAAACTACTCAGCTAAACTAATTTCGAACAAACCAACTGATCAAAAGCAAAAGAAAACAGTTGAAAAAAAGAAAATTATATAAACACGCGCAAAGATTGGGGTAGCCTCTAAACAGAGGCCCCCAAAATTCCATAACTTTAAAAAAGAGGATTACTTACTTTCTAGCAAGAAAGTAAAATTGACGAAATCATTAATTGAAAAATCTGAACTTCCTCCCCTAGAGGAGGACGAGGATGTGGAATTTGAAGATCTTCCGCCATCCGACGATGAAGGATGGACGGACCATCCTCCTGCATGAGCTGCTCTTCCTTTTTTCGGCCGTTCTTTCTTCTTTTTCTCTCCACGGCCCTGAATATTCTTTCTTGGAATTGTCAGAGTTACTCGCATAATGTCACGGACGTCAAAGATCTTATCGAACATCACCAACCGGCCATATTCTGTCTACAAGAAACATTTCTTTCCCCTGTTGATAAACCGAGGTTGAGAGGTTTTGACATATACCGCAAGGACTGCATGTCAGGTGACCGTCGTTGTGGAGGAGTGGCATTGCTAATCGCCAATGATTATGCATCCAGCCAGCTCGATATCAACACATCCCTGAAAGCAGTAGCTGCGCGTTCACCTTCACTCGCAGTTTACAATCTGTTCTGTTTATAGTCCACCTTCTTACGACTTGAGAGGCGTGGAATTGCAAACACTTGTCGATCAACTTCCTCCCCCATTTGTCCTCTTGGGGAATTTTAATGGTCATAATCCTCTCTGGGGGAGTCCAGACTCCAACAATAGAGGTTTATTAATAGAAAATTTCATGAAAGGCAATGACCTTTGCGTTCTTAACAACGGTGAAAACACTTATTTTCATCTACCTACCCAGTCTTACCATGCCATCGATCTTGTAATATGCTCACCTTCTTTTCTGCCACGTTGGGATTTTCACGTGGAGGGTGGTCTCAACAGCAGTGACCACTTTCCAATCAGGATAACCTCTACTGTATGCTGCGGCCATCAGCAGCATCAACATGCCCGACTTCGCATTGATCGAGCTGATTGTGCAGCATTTACCCAGTTGGCAGAAATAACATCGGAAGACGTGACTAATATCGATATAGATGTAGCGGTAAGCCGAGTAACCGACATTATCTTAACGGCAGCGAACGTTGCAATTCCAAGAACCACTAAAGGTAGGATCAAATTTCCTAAGCCTTGGTGGAACTTTGATTGTCAGGAGGCTCATAAGAAACAAAAAAAGGCATGGAACACATTTCGTCGTTATCCAAACACACAAAATCTTGTTGCACTTAAACGAACTCGTGCTGAAGCTCGGAGGATTCGACGAAAAAGCCAGCGAGACTCGTGGCAGGCCTATGTCAGCACAATCACGACGTCCACCCCATCTAAAACAGTGTGGGGTAAAATTAAATTTCTGGTAACTACAATACATCTTGTGCTCCCATTCTGGAGAAAAATGGTCAACTTTCATCGGATCACAAAGAGGTGGCTGACTGCCTGGCGAATCATTTGGCTGAAGTCTCCAGTGCAAGTAACTATTGTTCAAAATTTTTAACTATCAAATCACGCAAGTAACAAAGAGTTCTAGATTTTAATTCAAACATTTTTCATCAATACAACACAAAATTTACCTTTCAAGAACTAAATATTGCTTTACAAAAATCAAAAAACACATCACCTGGCCCTGACGAAATACACAATAGCATGTTAAAAAATCTAAGCAGGTCTTCATTAGCAAATATTCTGAGACTATTTAATAGAATTTATTCTGAGCACAAATTCCCCAAATTCTGGAGCCAAGCAACAGTAATTCCGATTCTTAAACTAAACAAACAATCTGATAAACCCGAGAGCTACAGACCTATAGCGCTCACAAGCTGCCTTTGTAAAGTAATGGAGCGGATGGTCAACGCCTGGCTCATGTACATTTTAGAGTCGCACCATCTGCTATTTTCATATCAAAGTGGATTCAGGCGCGGCGGATGCACCATAGACAACCTACTGCTTCTCGAAACATCAATAAGAGAAGCACGAAAACATCTTGTGAGCGTATTCTTTGACGTTGAAAAGCATATGACCGTACCTGGAGATATGGGATCCTCAAAACCCTGCACGAGTATGGGTTACGAGGTAATCTACCCATCTTTCTGTCTAATTTTCTAAGAGATCGGAACTTTTCGCGTACGGGTCAAGTCTGTTCTGTCAGATACCTTTATCCAAGAAGAAGGTGTTCCCCAGGGAATTGTTCTAAGCTTAACTCTTTTCGTAATAGCAATCAACAGCTTAATTGAACAACTACCTCTCGCTGTCAAGAGTACCATGTTCGTTGATGACTTTCAAATTTCTTTCTCTTCATCGAACATGAGTATCATTGAAAGACAACTTCAAATTGCTATAAATAAAGTATCACACTGGGCAGAGGAAAATGGCTTCACTTTCTCTACTCAAAAAACCTTCTGTATCCACTTCTGCCGTAAAAGAGGGCTTCACCCTGATCCAAATCTCTTCCTTAACCATCAACCAATAGCTGTAAAAGACCAAGGAAAATTCCTTGGTCTCACACTTGATAATAAACTTAAATTTATACCGCATATACAAGACCTGCGAAAAAAATGTCTATTGAAATTAAATACCCTTAAAGTCTTACCGAAAACTTCTTGGGGTGCTGATACAGAGTCTCTGTTAAGAATATACAGAGCTCTGATACGCTCAAAACTAGATTATGGATGCCAAATTTATGGGTCTGCAGCGAAAAGCTATCTGAAAGCTCTCGATCCAGTACATAATCAGGCACTGCGCATCTGCACAGGCGCCTTCCGAACCTCACCTATCAACAGTCTCCATATTATTTCTCATGAACCATCTTTAAACAATAGACGCCTCAAAATTTCCTTGAACTTCTACTTCAAAATAAAACCTTATACTGATCACCCTTTAAACCTTCATATTTTTAACCCATCTAATGTTGTCTTATTTCTTCATCGTCCTTCTGCAATCCCAACCTTTGGGATCCGAATGCGTAATGATTTCTCAGATTTGCAGCTGTCGGATTTCAATACTCTTAATACAATAGAACTAATTGAACCATGGTGTGAAGTAAATACATCTACCATCAATGACCTCGCTAAATTCCCTAAAGAGACTAAACCAAATGCAGTTTACCAGCAAGTATTTTATGATACAAAAAGCAAATATTTGGATTATAAAAACATTTTTACTGACGGATCAAAAGCAAACGATCACGTCGGCTTTTCTACAACAGTTTATGGTCACGTTACGGCAGAAAAATTAAACCCATCTTGCTCTGTATTTACTTCAGAAATAAAAGCCATATATACATGTCTTCAATCAATAGCCCAATCCAGTTACAAAAAATCGGTAATATACACTGACTCAAAGAGTTCAGTGGAAGCCATCACTCACTGCAATAATAACAGCCATCCTATAGTCCTGCAGTCATATCATTTATTCAAAAATCTTACACAAAATAATTTTCATGTTCTCTTCTGTTGGATCCCTGGTCATGTGGGAATTGCAGGCAATGAAGCAGCCGATTCAGCTGCCAGAGCCGCAAGTGTCTTGGTTGAAGATACTGTTTCTTTTGATGACATTAAAAACGTAATTTCTGAATGCCTCAACACGCATTGGCAGCGTACTTGGAATCTCGAAACACAAAATAAATTGCATTCTATCCAGCCCTCGACAACAGGTTTCAAATCATTACAACTTTCCAGGAGAGAAAAAGTTTTATTGACTCGTCTTCGCATCGGTCATACTAGGTTCACCCATAAACACCTCTTATGCCGTGAACCAGCTCCAATTTGTATCAAATGTAACGTCAACCAGACAGTGTTGCATATTTTATGCATCTGCCCAAATTTTAACCAAATACGTTTTAGATATTTTAATGATTTTAATTCATATCTGAAGAAGTTGCTGGGGGACCCACCCCATCTCAATTTGTATTCATTCCTCCAGGAGATTGACTTCTCCTTTTTAATTTACTTTTTGTCGTCAAAATGTAATTTTGTCTCTTTCCTTGTTATTCAAGGTTTTTTTGTCAACATATTTTTTCATACGTTTTTAAATGTTTTTAATGTTTGCATGTTTTTTTATTAGTTATTTTAAAACTATTGATGTTTATACCTTTCTCACCAAAACATTTTTAATTTTATTATATTATGACTTTATATTTCTGTATAAATTTTAAACTAAAAAATTGTTTGGCGCAGTATAGCCCTGAAGGGCTCTTGCGCCATTAAAAATAAGCAAACCAACCAACCAACCATGAGTTTGAAAAATTTCAAAAAAAGAAAAAACAACAATGCACCTGATTCCACACATCATCTAATCTTTGATGGATTGGAAGGGAGAACCTCAAAATAAATAGCACTCCATTCAGCATTTGACGAAAGGTTTTAGTCCATCCAAGACCAACAGAAGAGAACAAGTTGTAATGGCTCGGCTTCGTATTACAACTAACTAGCACTAAACTCCTGTATTTAAGCTTATTAGAAGAAACAGACTTTGACTGTACAGACTCGTTTTCACAGCTCTGCGAGGCAATTCACGAGGTATACGTATATTTTTAAATATTATCGACAATTTTCTCCTAATATTGATAAATTTCAATCATACGCAGAAGTTTTGCGATTTTTGTCCTTCCATTTCTTGCACTTATTCTTGCGATTATGAAATGTGGTGGATTCACACTATTTGCAACAGCGACGGAAAGTTAGGCTTTGGATTCTTGCACAGGATTTTCATAGACTTAACACGCACTACCAGTTGCAGAATCATTAGCATTTTTCATTACATCAATTGAAATACCCAGATCGTGATTTAATGATTGTGCTATGATATTATTTAGAACAGATAGGCCTAATCATCAACGTTTGTTTCATTTCCGTAGAAACAGTCTGTTGCGGGAGAACTGTTTCGTTGTTAATGCGATAAGTGTGAATGTACCATTAGACTATTTAAGACCGTTTCAATGATCTAAAAAGATACCATTTTACAAATGTTTAATGGATTCATACTTTTTGTGTGTTCTTGCTAGATATGTATTCCTCATTATCTATACAGTTGAAATGGTTATCAAGATCATAGCAAAAGGATTCATTCTACATAAATATACATACCTAAGAAATCCATGGAACTGGCTTGACTTTCTAGTTGTCATCTCTGGGTAAGCAAATATTTTAGTATTACTTTTTATGCGCAAGAACTTATTTAAAGCAATCGGATACATCCCATTACTGTAAAGTAATCGTATCATGCTCTAAGAACCGGAATTTAAAATGTCTGTAGAATATTGAGATAATACATCTTTTAAATGTCATGAATGTTACAGGGTAAACGCACTGAGTATGAGCAATCTTTTGTTTGTGCTCTTACAACTAACATGATTTAGAAAATAGTAATAATTAGGTGTAACATGAAATTAATTAATCTGAGATTATAATCATTTGTGTAAAAAAGCTCAAAAAATGTTAACTAGGTTTTTTTTTTTAAATCCCAAAAATGTTTACGTGTGATGACACTTATTCAGTACAGTGATGAAAAAAAATCCGAAACACAATTATTTGGCTACTATTGGTGCTGGGAAAGAAAGGAAGATGTCATCCAACGTAAATTAAAATCTTGTTTGAAACTGCTTAGATGAAATTTTGATAAGGAACCATGTACAAAGTAAAATGAACGTAGTCTGAAATTTTTAATTGGAACCCATTTTTTGTACTGCAGAAATGATTTTTTAAGTTCATGAGTAGCTACGATAATGCATTTCATTACATTCCGACAAACGGAACAAAAGATACTAGCGGAAATCGATTCAGGGACCGTCACCACATTTATTTCAGGGTCTAAATTAACCGATCAAATCACCACATATAGTTTTCTTAAAATTCTCTTATTTCTACCACCAACCAGGAAAAAAAAAATGCAAATTCCTGGTATTTTGCTGAAAACTTAGCTAAAAGCGTAATTGCCTGTACGCAAGTAGCGCGGCTAGAATAGTACTTCTGGAAGGGGGGGGGTTAAAAAGTTCTTGTATGTATAATAACTACTGTATTAGATTCGACAATAATGTTGAAACCCTGGGGATGGGGCGACCCTAAACTGCAACTGCCTCTGCGGTCTGTAACTTCTGGTAACCTTCTCAGCATAAAATCTAGAAGGTTCTTGGAGACTCATGTGGGAGATATCTCCAGGACAGATAATTATCGTTCAAAACTTCTCTCTTGAAAATCACGTAAAGAACTAAGTACGTTAAGTTCTCAATCAAAGACTAACAACTATGTAACTCAAATTTTACTTTAAGGACTAACTAATGTATTACAAAAAAAAAAAAAAAATGACGCACCACAAGGACTAGAGAAAATCCACAATATTTTGTTGAAAAATGTAAACAAATCAAATTAGAATATATTCTACACCTTCTCAATAGGATATGTTGTGAACCATCTATACCAAAATTCTGGACATAGGCTCCTAATCCTAAATCCAATACTCCTTCCCCTCTAACCAACCTGAGAAATAAAAGCCCATAGCTTTTTCTGGTAGTTTCTGAAAATTGTTGAAGCGATAAAAGGTTTCAAATCATCAAAAATCACCAGGAAGAGAACAAGTTGTAATAGCCCGCCTTCGGATTGGTCGTACCGGATTTACGCATAGACATCTCTCTTCCCGCTAACCAGCTCCAATGTGCAACACATGTAATGTCAATCGGACAGTGGTTGCATACCCTGTTCGATTGTCCAAATTTTAATCATACAAGCTTCAAATTTTTCACTCAGCTCCATCCATCTTTGAAGAAACTGCTAGAGGACATACCTGGTTCTAAATTGTTCCCCTTCCTTCAAGAGATTGGATTTTCGTCTGTAATTCAGTGTTCGTTTTTTTGTCCTTGTCTCGTCTTTGTGCTGTTATAAATGTTTTATTTTACTCAAAACTATTTCTCTTAACTACTCTTTTAGCACTCAAAATTTGAAACTTCGTTTATGAGGTTTTCAAAATTCTAGAAGTTTTGTGTCCTTTTTTTCTTCTCTGGCATCTTAATCGAATAAAAACAATCGTTTGGCGCATTATAGCCTTTTAATGCTATACTACTGTATATATTAAAAACCCAATCTAACCAACCAACCAACCGGCGGAATATTCTTTGTGATGTTCTTTAATGTTTGAAATCCCTCCAAGCCTGTTGCAACACTATTATCTAGACAAGCTAAGCAGTGACGCTGACTTGGTTTGATGACTTCTAAAATTTTTCAAACTTGTAGAATGAAGAGGCTAATGATGAATTTTTTGACAAAATTCAAAGTAAACAGCAATAGTACGACTGCATATTGCGGTTAATATCTAATGTGGAGTCAACTGTTTTTGTTTTGAGTTGAATTTTAAATTGCACGTTCCGTATGCTACATCTTGAATAGCTGAAGGAAAAAAACAAAAACTCCTCTAAATGTTCTGCCTTTCATAAATCGATTTTAAATTTGGTCTTAGAATTTTCTTTAGGTTGACTACCAACTCCATAACTAGAACTCCACTGTTTTGGTTTATACTGCCGTGTGCAGGTAAACGGCAGTATCTGCAGAAAAGAGTTTTCGAGATATTTGAAGAAACTCGTTTTGGATTCAATACTAACAATAGGGTAATGTTGGAATTAGAAGTCTTTTTCGCGCCTTTTTTCAGCGGAAACCAAATAAGCGAGCTTGTACAATAAATACAGTGCTGTGCAAATTAATTGGGACAAGCAGGAAAATTTAAAAATTATTCATAAAGCTGTTTATTTATTTATTATCTATACATTAATGATTGATATGTCCACCTTTTGCTTTAATCACGGCTCTTACTCTCTTTGACATCGAACTGACTAGTCTTTCACACATTTCTTTTACTTCTGGATCGCGAAACCACACTTTAATCACACTCTCTATTAACTTCACTTTGGTTGTACAATCCATTCTCCTCATTCTTGCTTTGCATATCGCCCATAAGTTTTCTATTGGGTTCAGATCTGGTGAGTTGCCCGGCCACTCAAGCAATGACAACTTTTCTGAAGCGAAAAAGCTTTTGGTCAGCTTGGAATTGTGACAGGGTGCCAGGTCCTGCTGAAACACACAGTCGCCTTCCGGGAACCTCCTCCGCAGTGTTGGGATGAGTTTTTCTTGTAATACTTTGATGTATTTCTCACTATTCATCATCCCTTCGATGGGATGAAGGGTTTCTGGCCCTGAGGCAGTGAAACAGCCCCAAAACATCACTTTTGGGAGGTGCTTGGGGGCTTGCTGAATGTGTCCTGGTCGAAGAGGCTCTCCAGTTGTGCGACGAACGACACTTGCTCTGTATCCATGCACTTCGAAGTGAGTCTCGTCAGAAAAAATAACTTTTTTCCACTGTTCCACAGTCCAATCTTTATGTTTTTGTGCCCACTTGAATCTTTTTTTCTTCATTTCACTTGTCAGGAGCTGTTTTTTTGATTGGGCGTCGCGCACGACGACCACGCTCAAGAAGGCGGCGACGAACTGTAGACTCATCTACCTCCACGCCATGGTCAGCGATGGCTCTTGTAATATCGCCACTGGTCTTTTTAGGGTCCATGACACTCATTCTGTGGATCAGAGCATCATCTCTTGGTGTGGTCTTACGCTTCCGTCCGCAGCGCCCTTTCCTGGATGCCTCCACTGACCCCGTTGTTTCATTGAGTTTTATAATCCGTGAAACACTTGATTTTCCAACCCCAACAGCCTCTGCTATCTTCCTAACTGTGAAAGAGGTGTTTTCACTAAGTGCGATTATTTTTGCTCTTTTGCGTGGGGTAATATCCATTATAACTGAAAAATAAAAAAATACTGAAAATCGCTTTAAAGTCCTGCAATTTGCAGAGAAAGAAGAAACACATGTGAACACAACCAAGCTTTATTAATCAATGTCCAACTGACGAATTGGTCGTACTCAATACATAAGAGAAAAGTTCAGACAAGTAGAAGACAGTTTTGGGCAGGTTGAGGCTTGCAAGTTGCAGTAACAAGGATCCAAAGTCCTTGTCCCAACTAATTTGCACAGCACTGTATAACGTATAATAGATGACAAAAATGCAAAAAAATGAAAACTTTGCAGTTACTGCCCTTTACCTGCACACGGCAGTATATAGCGCCTGTCTTCTGCAACTATATACTTTACTAAAAGTTATTCAACACAGAATTGCTCAATAATAACTTAAAAAACCAAGATTTTTGATTTTTCATCTTGACATCATCAGCAGGCATCTCTCACCTTATTAGGAATTTCATCTTCATCTAAGGAAGATGAGGAAATCTGAGTTCGCAATTCTTGTCCTTGTGTTGGAGCTAAAAACTTAAAAAAGCATTTTTCAAAGCCCTTTTTTTCTTGCTTGTATTTTCTTTTTGCAGCATGAGTTGTATTGGAACTTAATTCATTTGCAGAAGATTGAATTTGACATTTGATAGGGCTTACTCTTGGTGCAGCAGGGTCTATCAAATTGCTTAAAGACGCTTTAGCTGCCATTTTCTAATCAAGATCAAAGCTGCAGGAGGAGGATCATACGATGAACTTGTATCCGTTGAATCGCCGGATGTACTTTCGGTTCTTTCAGCAGTCAATTTTATTCTGCACATTTTCCTTCAACATCGTTTCTGTGCATTGTACAAAGTACACCATCTATTTAAAACTTAAAACCTGAACTGTTTATTTCTTTGTAAATTTCCCACGAAACAGATCTGTTGATTTCTTTATCTTCCAAAACTTATCCATTTTGTGATCAGGATGTTGGCATTGTCTTGATGGTCCCCAGTATTCATATGCATAACGGTGAAATGTACATGTTTGATTCAAACTCATTTATTCTCTTTACAGACCTACTTTGGATAAGGTCACGTTCAGATAAACTCTCATTGGCATTTTTAGAATCAAAATACTCCAAAACAGGGTATAGCAGTTTAATATACTTATAAATTCAATATAGTTACAGAATATCTCATTTCCATATACTTAAATTTGATAGGAGAAAATATTTTGTATCTCAATTTATGTTAAAGGTTATCACTGTGTTTAAAACTAGTATACTGATACAGAGTAAAAAAGTATATTTAAAAGAAAACGAGAACCGTGAAAGTTTTAATTATTTGAAACTTCTGGTTATGCCATTTCAGAGGGCAGATGATAATTCTGTAGTCCTAAAAAAGTTTTACGCATTTCATTTAATAGTTGCCTGTGCCATAGATATGTATTATGACTGACATAATATGTTGAAGCCTTAATAGTCTGAAATTGAGTCGTATACCGACCTTTCGTACTTAAATGGGTAATTTTTATTTAAAGAATAAAATTTATAATAATTCCATTTTTACTGGGAACTTTTTTTGAAGGAATGAAAGGTGAAGTACTATTAAGTACAACAGAGGCTTTTACTACAGAGGTACAACAGAGACTTCTCATCTATATTTCATAAATTACTGATGTTTATACCTTTCTCCCCCATCAATTTTACTATATCATGACTTTATATATTTGCATAAATTTTAAACTAAAAAAATGTTTGGCGCAGTATAGCCCTCAAGGGCTCTTGCGCCATTAAAAAATACGCAAACCAACCAACCATCTATATTTCAGCTATATTTTTCATCTTCCAAACTTATATCAAAGGGTGGTGGTTTATTGGATTCTTTACTGTAATCCTATGGTCGAAACACTGAAGCGTAAAATATTTCTTAAAACAATTGAAATCAAATAGCATTGCTTTCATTTCAGCAAGAATGATGCCCTCAAACAAAACATGCATTTGGTTGTGGGGGCCACATGTAAATCAACGCCTTCAATTTTGAGATCAAGTGGATCTATAATTGATCTTTATAATTTACTAATAGGTTTTTTTGTTCCGGGAGTTGCTTCTGCCAATTCATCACATCTTTCCAAATGTATTTCTGTCGTTCGGAAAAAGAAACCACTCTCGAAATATTTTTCAAAGAACTCAAGTCCATCTGCTCTGCAAGTTCTGCAGCATTTTTTAGCCCAGCATTTTTTAGTCCCTCTTTGAACCCCATAACTTATTTACTGCTTTTGTATCAACAGGTGTTCTCAAAAGCATACCTTTAAAAAACATACTCGTTGCCATCAATTTTGAAAATTTGTCTATTTCGTAGAAGGTTCATCCCCTCGATAAAATCAAGAAGAAGATTGTTCAAACTGTTGTTTTTCAAAAAAGATCTTTTACACAAAGCGATCAACTGTTTTACGTGCAAACAAAGATGAAACTGCCGAGGGGTGTTTTCTTATTCAAAACTGACAATGGTTAATTTATGTATTTTTGTACCCATTCCGATAGGATTCACTGTTTCAATATCATGAATGTTTGAAATTATTAGCGAATGGTTTTCTAACAACCTATTTCGTATACAGTACGTGCCATCACACCACACTCGCATTGTTTCATCTTAGCTTTTACAGGAGCGATTTACCCAGCAGAAAACTTGAGGTACACACTAAGTAATGCAGTAGACAATCCAAAAAAGGAACATAACATAAATATTTTTTACAAGGTGAATTCTTTCATTACGTTTTTAATTTTATTGCTAATAAACTGGGGTATGGGTATGATGAAATACCTCCTGTAATATTTTTCCGTTTGTGTGCCGAGTTAAATGTCTGTAATATTCAGTGACTTTTGGCAGTCTGTTAATCGCAGCCATATAAAATTTCATCTTTAGCGGAACTTTTCATTTTCAGGTTATCGAAAATTTGACTTAAAAGTGCGTCCACTTCCTCCACATCAGAATTTATACAATTTTGTGGTAAATTGATTTTTTTTTCTAGTCTTATAAAAGAAACGATGCTAAGCCAAAACCTTCATGTGCGCTTTCGTTTCCTACAAACGATAGGATTAAGTCCTCATCATGTGATGAGTAGAGTTTCTGGTCTAGTTAGCTTTCGACGTAACTAAAAGAATTATTCTTTTTGCACCGGTTGTTGAGTCTTTATAAGCAGTTTAACTATATGATTAGTATTCGCAATATTGACAGGTTGCAATAAAATGCGGATCGTTTCTGCAGAACCTAATAAAGTGCTTCATCAGTTCAGTTTCTGAATAAAGAGTAAGATCACACCTTTAACATGCTGAAGTATTTTCAGCCATGTTTCCCGGTAAAATGAAATGTCAATCAAATAATTACTTTACATGAAAAACCATTGCAGAGTACGTACCACAGAATTATAGACTCCCGAAGAGTAAGAATGCGAAAAACACCGTTAGAATATTCACTGATCTAATTTCGTAACTAATAATCTGAAAATAAACACCGTCAGTGTGCGTTAGTGTTGCCAAACTTCTTGCTGAAACTAGCCTGATTTCTGGTTACAACCAATCGAACTCTTGTCCTTGACTTAACACTGCTCATTCATCTGGCTACTATGCTGTATGATTATTGCTTGTAATTTAGCAGTTTTTCTAATTTATTTTAAGAAATAATGGTTAATTATTTATATTTTATTGTGTAAAATACTTTACTGTATTATTAATATAATATCAACCGCTAATAAGATCAAAGTGGAATGAGATCGATACAGTGATATAACTTAGCTCCAATAATTGAAAGACTTATAATAACCAGTAGATTGTACCATCGCCCTCGACGATGAAAGTACAATGAATATTCTTTGTAGGTTTTCAGTCAGATATCTAATTCGATGACACCAGAAAGAAAGGTAAAAATAATCAATCACGGGCACGGGTATTAAATACATTTAGAAAATTCACTTTAAATTTCAAAAGTATTTCCTTTTATCCTTAACTGCTCGCATATACCATGTACATTGTACACCTTCAACTTTGCACATCATTTCATCTTCTTCAGACAAGGTTCGTAAATTTAGAGATTTTTTGTAATTTTTTTGGAGCAAAAATGAAGCTATTTTCTTTAAACGAATTCCACAGCTTGAATTTGACCTGCAGAAAATTAAAGCGGAAAGCGTGAAACTACAAATTTCACAAACAACTCCGGAGTATATCGTAGGAATCATGCTTAACTATGTAGGTATGCGTACCATGCAAGTGTGAAAATAGGCACTTTTCAGGAAAGCCAAAACACTGAATATATTTTTTTTTTCACCTGACACGATTAATTATTTTTAATTTTGGTAGATAACTTTAAGTGTAAAACTATCGTTTGAAGTTATCATTTTTATCATTTGTAAAATTATTAATAATAATATTTTTAAAATATTCGCTACTTTACCAAAATGTAAATTTTTGATGAAGATACTATATACGTAGATATCGATATCTACGTAGCGAAAATGAAATTTTAGATAAAATAAGATAGTTTTAAATGAAGTTGCGTGGCAGGCATTTTTGATACAGTGAAACCCGAGTAAGTTGGCCACCTGCAGAGCACGACTTTAGTGGCCAACTTAGACAAGTGGTCAGCTTAAGGAGGTTGATGATATAGGATCCAGAACTAATATTGTACCTGCAAAAAATTTAAAAAAAAAACTTTTTTTTCCTTAAAAAACTATTATTGAAAATGCATACATCATAAAAAATACATTCACTCTTCTATTTCCGTGGTATCTAGTTCTGGAAGAGAATCAAGGATTGATTTTGAAATTTGAAGCTGCTAGTAATAAGACCTGTTGTACGCCCTGGGAGCTAGCCTTTGATTGCATTGTTGCACATAGGTTTTTTTCTTTCTTTCTTTTTTCCTTCTTCGATGTGCAAATTCGACCATCGTATGGCATAAAAGGTGCAAGAAGACTATCAGTGGGAGTAATATATTTTTTTCCTCGTTTCCTTTTTCGAATAAAAACAACGAAATCAATGTTATCAAAGTTAGTTTTTACAAAAATTGTACGCAATTCTGATTTCCGGTATTGAAACCACAAACACGATTTGAAACATAAATTTTCATCTATGTGACAGAGCGGTGGATGAACTCGCATCGTATGGCCGAGGTTCTGCGTTCGATTCCTACCGGTGTCCTGGGTTCTGTGTCGTTCTCGTGTTGTGAATTCTATTCTGACTTGTGCTATCTATGACGTAATGTACTCACACTGTGAAATACGGTAAAATGCTTGAGTTAATTTTTAAAAAATATTAATAAAATACTGTTTTTTTTTTAGATACATCACTTTGAGCTTGCAAGCCATAGGTGTCGCTATTGGTAACCTTTCTGGACTTCGTACTTTTCGAGTATTGAGAGCGTTAAAAACTGTATCTATTACTCCAGGTAACTTCTAAAGGATATGCTGCCTCTGGAACATTCAGTAAACTGCATAAACTAGTGATTTTAATGTGTAATTTACAAATTTGACTTTTAAAAATTAGTTTCCATTTACTTTAAAATCAGGATTTGAGCACCACCTTACTCAATGTTCTATTCTGAGAAAATACAGTAAACCTACGATAACTCGAAGTTTCGAAGGACCGACTAAAACCTTCGAGTTATGGGAAGTTCACACAGTTTTCTCAAGAGCTTGGGACCGAATGAAAACTTCGAGATAAATAAATATTCGAGTTATAAGTTACGTTAATGTTCCACCGGAACAGCGATATGTACCCCTCCCCCCTATATATATATTCATTAATAAACAATCAAAATAAGTTGAAAATTGCAAAAAGCAAGAACACGGAAACAACACCAAAATGAAAAAAGTGAACTTGGAACCGATACTTTCTCAAGTGAAAGGACCGTTCCCTAAGTTCACAAGGCCCTTTCTTTTTTAGCAAGAGGGAAGGTCCCAATAATTTACTACTCTCCCCGAGAGTCTTGGAGGAAAATTGAACATGAAAACATACCTGTGAGATCCCTTGGAGGAAAATTGAAAACGAAAACGTACCTATAAAATAAAGAACGAAAGAGTTTTCGAGTAAACCTTCAAAACGAAGCAACAATCAAAACGCAGACCTTTTAAAAAGAAATGACTTGCACATGCCAGGCAAAAATGCAGTTAAAAACATTTCAGTACACTTTAGTGTTTCTTTCATTTTTCTTTCAATTTCTTTATATTTAAAATGTTCTTATAATGTATCTCATGTTTTATATATATATATATATAGCATTTTAAAACACGACAGTATTTAGTTTGATAAAGGGAGAGAAAAGCAAATTTATTTTCCTACCAGCAAGAGATAGGTAATGTCATTCTTTTTAACGATCCTTCCATCACAGGATCGTTCAATGTTTTGACCTGTACACTAAACTCGTTCATTTAAAAAGTTACAGGTGATATTTCTGCGAAAGTTACTGACGTACACTAAAAATGTTTCATTCGTTTCGTTACATTCTTTTAAAGAAAACCAACTAGAACTGCCTACCTAACAATTTTAGAAAATATACCAATAGAAATGTAATTATATATGTAACATATTTTATTTAAGTGTGTATAAAGCAGTAGTTTATGTACCAAGCAGTTATAGTTCATTTTGTAAGGTTTTTTTTCTCGGTAATAGGGACGGTCAGAGACCTTTCCTTTATTCCAGAAGTCACAGGTTCGATTCCTGCATGATGCAAAAGTAAATGAGTAGGGTCTGGTGGGCGAAAGTGGTCAATGGGGTAAAGTGGTCATACGTCAAATAAATGGTTATAGCTTGGAAATTAATGTTCGAATGAATGTGAAAATTTTATTTTACAGTGGGGTAGTTATAAACTACATTTTGAATACGAAATTTCACAACTGGAAAAATTTTATTTGGTAAAATAAAATATTTTGTGTGAATATGAAAAATTTAAAAATCAAAACACCTCTTTTAACTTCCTTGTGAAATTTTGTTTGTTAGAATTATGAACAGATTGACTGCACAGGAAGCTTCCTACATATCTCAAGAGCTTTTACTCATTAGCAGTTAGCTGAATCTATTTTGGATAATTTTTTAGAACAGTTTAAGAGAGATGGGGTAAAGTGGTCATAATATTAGGCTTAAAACGAATACTGTTCTTCTAAAGTAACTTAATCTTTAAGTATGAGGCAGACATAAATTAAATATTAATTTTACTTAATGTGTATTGTTTTAACAGTAAACAGGGTTGAATATACGAGTATATGCGTATGCATACGCATATACTCGTGTAGGCACGTATATATACGTATTCACATAAATGCACCAATAAACGCATAGTATATGGGTATCTGCAAGTATTTTTATCAATAAAGATGTACATTCGACTACATACGTATATACCCGCTTATATTCGTATACATACGAACACTTATATACTCAGGTAGACACGTATATACGCGTACGTACTCGAAACTCGAGTAGACACTTACACACAAACGTATATATACATGTATACAGGTAGAGTTTAAACTCTTAGACAAATTCTTAAAAGGTCTAAGAGTGGAGGAGAAGAAAACATGTGGAGACAAACACAACGCTGACGCACTACATGCACGCAAAGCCAGAAACTGAGGGGTGCAAAATAGGTTACAAATTTATATTACACAAAGACAATTTTACACAACATTTTAGGTCTTGAGAAAGTTTTAAAGTGATTGATGAAATTTGTGGCCGGCTGCTGTAATACATGCGTCGCAATCACAAAGCACTCTCTGTTGCAAATATGAGACTTTTGAAAAAATTTCATCAATCGCTGTGCCTTTGGTGCGATGCGTGTATTAGAGCTACTACAGGCCGTAACTTTTAACATCTGCTCTAAATATTTCTTAAAAACTAAAATGTTGGGTAAAATCATCTTTGTGCTACAAATGGTGACCTGTTTTGCATCCATCAGTTTCTGGCTTAGTGTGCATGTAGCGCGTCAGCGACCATAAGATCATTATGATTCTTTGCTTTTTATCCTCCCCTCTCACACCCTTTTCATTTTTGCTCAAGAGCTTAGATTTACTCTGTAAGCATACATGTACATTAGGGGATATACCCGCGTATATATACATGTACAGATATACACGTAAATGTACGTATATACGTCTATACTGCTACATAATCGTGTTTACAAGTAAACATACGTATATACTCGTTGCTTCCATATGTATGTACGTGAGTACGCATATAAACACGCGCTGGATGTATCCACGAAATAACTCGTATGTATCCGGATATGTATGTATGTACACTTACTTATGCATTATACGTTTACTATACAAGTATACTGTAGGTAATCATGTATGCATGCTTATATACACGTGTGTAGACGTACATACTTGAGTAGGCACGTGCATGCATGTATCTGATGTATACATGTATCTACTCATATATGAATGTGTATTCTCATGTTTATACGACACGTATATACTCGTGTATACCCGCATATACTCGTGCATATACTTGTAACTATAAAATTAACCGAAATATACAAATATTAGGGTTGTTTATACTGGTTTTGCATCTATTTTTAACTATGACCACTTTACCCCACGCTATGACCATTTTCCCCCACCCCATGGGGTAAAGTGGTCCTAAATACAGAGGGAAAAGAAAGTGTTATAAAACTACTCAAATCAATATTTATTTTCCTAAACATCAATGTACCGTGTTCTTTAATAATACAATGTAAAATAAAAACAAAAAAAGTTAAAGTGTTTAAAGAATTTATTGTATTTATTATCCACCTAAGTTGAAAACCTGCGATTTTATGACCACTTTACCCCACCAGACCCTAAACTTTATTTAATAAAATTGACGTCGCGTCGCAAAATTTACGAAATTGATCTTTTAAAAAAATTAAATAAAAAAAAAACGCCGAATAATTTTATATAGAACATTTTAAATGGGGGGTGGGGGATCTGAATATGTTAAGTGTTTGCAATACCAAAAGACATTTTTAAAAAATAATTAAGAAATTAAATGAGACAGAGAGTACTATGTATAATAACTATTATCATTCAGAAGTACAATCATTCACTTTTTAGGCGATCGTACTCTACTGTTCATTTTAAGGAATCGGTCTTTAAGACTCGTCCATTCATAAACGACATATCACTAGCAGCTAATCCAAAAATTCATTTATCTCTCTTCTTATTTGATGAATAAAATGAACACATTGCTATAAAAGCGTGCAAATTAGTATCACATGACACGAAGTGACAAATTGGGGCTTCTCAAAAATCGCTTCTTTTTCTTCCATATTTGCCGATGTTCAGTACCTCCTTCAATCTATTAGCTCATGATACGACACAGCGACCTCTGGCTGCTGATTCACGAGTCATTTATCATGGATTTCGATCTTTTTATGTTTTGCCCTTTCCCTCCACTTAGTGATCGTGCTCTAAAATTAAGCTCTCAAATGTGGGTCATTACAATCGCGTGTTGAGCAGATGAATCGGGCTAATGTAAAAGTCAAATTACAAGGGAATAGAAATTTATTATACTGTATCATCATAGCAAATCCATTGCACTTATTCATTTTGATTACATCACTTTTCATATTGGAGACTGTTTTTGATTTGAAGTTTTAGTAGTGTGCTTTCTTCCTTCCTTCCGTCTTATTTTTTACAAATATTTCTCTACTTTTAAGAAATTATTATTTTTTTTATCCATTAGTTTTTCATTGTACTTAGTCTTTGGTGGTTGCCGTAGCTCCAAGCTTTTAAATCGTTGCCAAAAACAGAAATGAATACTAATTATTATAAAGTTACATGTTAGTAAAATTAATATTTTTTTTTCTTAAGTGACGACATAGCGCGACCAATAAGTTACGACATCTGTTAGAAAGCAATTTTTATTATTGAAATTAACATTTTTAATGAGTCAACACGAGAGTGTACTGACCAAATTATGTAGAACCACTGACTTACTCCGAAAGTCTAATGAACGACGCTTTTTTTGTCACTGTCGCAGCGGATGTGAAATGAATCAATGAATCAACCATTAGGACAACACCAGGGGGGTGAATCCAGCTTCTGGCTTTGGAGAGGGTCATTGGTAAAATTTGAGCACGAATCGGAAGGACCCCCTCTTTCCAATGGGAGCAGGCCATAAATGATGTCACACTGTTTTTCTACAAATTTCACTTCCCTCCGCCTTTGACAAAGTGTCACACCTCACCTTACCCTCTCCTCTCATCACATATCACGAGGTTCTTTATAAGCATATTGTTAGACAAAAAAAGTGTCAGTTACTTGTCGCAAACTGCCACGATTTCAAACTCCTCCCCCCCCCCTTTAGAGTGTAACATCATTTGAACGTTCCTAAATGTAATAAAATCATTCCATGTCAAGTGGTCCAAAGTTTTTCCTTTCACATTTTTGTATTTCTTTGAAATTTGGCTCGTCCATTGTACTCTTTGAGGTAATCAAAAGTCCAAATTTTTATATTTTTATCTATTTTTTTTATTTATGAGACTTAAAAGCATTTTCAAGTACATTAAGTGCTGTTTAATATGGTATGCAACATGACTAATTTTATAAAAATTTTCATTTTTAAAAAATTAAATTTCAATAACTCAGAAAACGTATAATGATTTTTTTTTTTTTATTCTCAAAAATTTTTGTGTATTTTATCTTCGTTCGTGCAAAATTTCAAGTTAAGATCTCAATGGGATTCATATTTTTATGAATTTTTTAATAAAAACTTGACTTAAAAAATAATGATGTTTTTCAGATTTTAATTAGTTAAATATGGGGTTTTCTTACTAGTGATGGTCAAGTAAGTAGTTCTGAAATATGACTATGCTTGAAACGAGCAGACATGAACTTTTTTTCTTCTTCTGAAGCAAACTGATGATGATAGGGACATACACTTGTAGGTGTGTACAAAATGAAAATTTAGAATCATGGCTTGTAAACTACACAATATGAAAGTTCTGTTTACTGCAAACCTGCATGTATTGACATCCAATTTAGTTTGTGATAAAAAAAAAACTTTAATTTTATGTTCAATAATTGTAGAAGTTGTATTCATAATACAATTCCAGTGTAAGTTAAAGATCTGGACAATAGTAGAACCGGGAGAAAGTGGAGTAAGGTAAAGGAAGAAATATGTAGAACAAAGGATAGAAAAAGTTAATGTTTTCTGTGACTGTGTAGAAAGTTGAAATATTTCATGGAACTGTTAACAAACTGGAACATGGAACTGTTGAATAATTATTTCCATAACCAGATGAAAGAATTTAAAGCTTTTTAAATTTTAAGCTTCACCTTGGAGCTTATGTGCTGATTAAAGTTTTTAGAGTTACCCAAATAAAGCACAGATATGTTGGATTCAGTCAAAAGTATGATGCTGTATATGGAATGCTTAAGGTTGCTGCTTTAGAAGAGCAACATGTGAAACTGGCTAGTTGTTTCGATTAATGGAGGATGTCACTTCATGTGTAGAATTCGATTAAATTATAAGTATTTTGTCCAATCCCCAACTTATAATTAAAAAAAGGCAACTGAGTTTATCATCGTTCTACATTTCCCAATTGATATTGTTATACATGCTTTTTTCACATCTTAACAAAGTCGAACCATATGGGTCGTGAGTGTTACCGTATATTATGAGTTTTACCAAGTAAACAAATTCTAGAATACAATTTAAAAAACAAAAGAAACTTATAATAATTCAATTAACATTTTTAGCTTACTTAAAAGCAATGTACCTTCATAACAATATTAGTTTAAAATATTTTTTCCAATTCATTTATAATTACGACAGGCAGTAAAAATATGATACTTGGTAACACTCATGACGATGAATATTGTGTATTTTTATTAAAAACATTTTCAATTTTTTTTTTTAATGGGATATAGTGAAGGGACAACTTTATTCTTAAAATGTATGATTTTTGTAAAATTAAAAACTTAAGTACTACATAGAAATATTGTCACGTTGTCATTCATGAAATTGAAGGTTAAAATTTTACTTTTATATTAAAATATCCGTATAAAAAATTAAGCTCAAATACGATTGAATCCTTAAAAATAAAGTATTACAAGGAACGTTTCCAGAAAAAAATAAAACAGTTGATATTTATGTTTGAAACTTTTCAAATGTTGTTTTGGCAAAAATTTTGAAAATCACCCATACACAAAATTTTTCGAGAATTTTTTTTAAAAAATTTATTATACGTTTTCTGAGAAATTTAACTTTCAAATTTAAATTTCTTTTTTTTAAATGAAATTTTTTATAAAATTAGTCATGTTGCATATCCTATTCAACAGCAACTAATGTACTTTAAAATGCTTTTTACAAAATCTTTCTATCTATATTTGGTGCTGAGTTATCGTCCATTTTATGTTCAAGCATCCATCAAAAAAGAGGGTTTTTTAAAAAATCAGTCTCATAAATAAAAAAAAAATAAAAGAGATAAAAAATCTAAAAATTTGCACTTTTAATAACCTCGAAGAGTACAATCGATGAGCCGAATTTCAAAGAAATACAAAAAGGTAAGGGAAAAAATTTCTCAAATTGTGGATCATTTGTTATGGAATGATTCAATAAACTGCAGTTTTAGAAATGTTATTACCCCCATGACCCATCCCGTCGATACCCGCTTGATCAATGCTGATATTTTGTATGAATAACTGTTCTATTAGCGATGACATCCTCAAGGAAAACGAGCGAGGTCATAAAAAAATTCGCATACTGTAATTCTTAAGTAAGAATGAAATAGCTTTGTCTTTTCCTAAGTTCTTTTGAAGAATAAAAAATACTTTTAGGTCTTAAAACCATAGTGAATGCCATGCTACATTCTCTGGGTATGTTGGCTGAAGTGATGACGTTAACAGTTTTTTGCCTTATGGTTTTTGCCCTTTTAGCTCTTCAGGTAAGTGTGTTGGTTTTGTGTTCAGAAAATTCTCTATTTTAATGGATTTGTACTTCAGAAAAATAACTTTTCATATTTCATGATTTTTTTTTTCTTTTGCATTCATAAAACGAACTCTTTTTTGTCATAATGACGATAATGTGGCCTTTTGAGCCGCTTTACCTGTCCCCCCAATTTTCGAAAATATTGCTTCAAAAACATTTTTACAATCACACATATTTAAAAAATAATAATAATCAAGATTAATTTTTTACCAGTTAAAAGTGATAGAGGGGCTACAAGGGTTAGTCTTTTTTTTACTAGAAGCTATTTTAAATATTTACATGATTGAAACTTCAAAACGCAGCGAGATTGTTAATTATTCCAACATATTTTGTAAAAAACGATTAGAAGCCGCTACTCCAAAATATTTAAAGTCATTTGAATATATGAACATTTTGACCACTTACCCCACCAAGGTGCATGTGTTACACTATATGGGGTTACGTGAAATATATGTAAGTGAGAAAATGAATCTTACACATTTTCTATTTTTATTCCATTACAATTTTACAAATTCTCAACCGCGTTAAAAAACAAAAAAATTGTTGGCTTTGCAGATTTACTTCGTTTATGACTTATTTTGATAAACTATCATCATCATCATAATCATTGTCCGAGTTACAATTTTTGCAAACATATAATTTATGAAGCTTAGTACATCGGTCATGAGTCGTCACAATTACGATATTGAAGCCATTTAGTTGGTTTTCTGAATTCTGAGTACGGTTCAGCGTACTCATTGCAGCACCAATCTTCATCATCGTCATCCGAAAACACCTTTTTGGGCTCACCTTTTTGCACTTTTTTTGCATTTGTGATTGCACATTTCTTTTCTGTTAGAGACAATGTCCTTTAGTTAGATTTTCGTTTCTCTGCTTCGGCTTATAAAGCATTTTTTACAGGTGCATCTGTTAAAATGGCGCTGACCTATGGTTTCCGCTTGCAGACCATTTTCACTTCTACACTGTCTGCAGCTTTGGAAAATGACCTACTTTCGATTAAGAAATTACATATTTTTTACTATTATTATTTATTCAACCATAGCATATTACAATAAATTAAGTCATACAGTGAAAGAGATCAGAATTATTATTACTACTATCGTCACCCAGCTACAGTATTTTACCTCAATTAAATCATGCAATAAAACAGATCAGAAACACTACTTACCACAACTAGCATTTTTCATTTTACTGCAGAATCTTTGTAGTGTCATGAAACTTATTTCATTGTTATGAAATTTATTTCATACTAGCTGCGTTGTCCGGCTTTGCACGGTCTACCTTGAAAATAAAAGTTGTGTCAATTGACGTATGTTCAACAATGAGACTTCAATTAGAGAGAAAAAATACTGTAAAACTTCCCTTCAAAATAATCACTCTTAAAGAAAGAAAACGGCAAATATAAAATTCCCAAATAAATAAAACTCAACCTTCTTTATTATCATTTGCTGGCAGTACAAAAAAAGAGAGAGAGAGAAGATAAATCACCGAATAATAATCAAAAGGGGAAATAATTACCTCAAAACATAAAACAAAATTTTATTTAGTCACAGTCAAAAAAAAATGGCAAACTTCCGAATGGTTTTCACGCTAATTTAAAATGAAATCGCGCAAACGATAGTTTGCCCACATACAATTGCTCTTCCATTAGGCTTAATAATGCTTTTAAATTTTTTTCCTGGTGGTTTTACAGCCTTGGTTTTCTTGGAAATTCGTAGGAACTAATTCAAGTTCAGGGGTATTTTTCGCGGCCTTTCGAATGACGCTAAATTTAACTGATCGCAAAACTATTTCGGGTAGAAAGAGCCATTTTATGCCATTTTCGGGCCCTAAAATTAAAATTCGAACAGTTTGATTCTTTTTTGCCTTTCGAAAACTTCCCTACGTTCCTTCTCGGGTGCCCAAGTACTTCCCTGCCAATTTTGGTCCATATCCGACGAAAACTGGATTTGTATAGGGAACATACATATATTAAACACACATATATTTACACACGCATATATATATATATATATATATATATATATATATATATATATATATATATATATATATATATATATATATATATACATACACTCATATTCTTCGTTTTATTTACATAGATTTATTGACTGCCTTTCGTAATGAGCTTCCTGCCATTACTTCTTTAGCTGCCTCCATGTATGTTTCTTTAGGTGTTTTGCCCGTGGCCGTCTTATTTTTATAGTCCCTCGCCATATCACCTTTAAAAACAAAACGGAATATTAAATTACAACTTGCATGGAGCAAGTTGTTACATGTAACAACTAACCCCAATAAAGCTGTAACAACTTGCCTCAAATGACTCCACTTCAAATCTTGGCACATTTTTCTGATATTTGTGTATCTTTGTACAACACTTTTAAATATGTTCGCACTTGCCTGATCATGTAGGCTTTCACGTGATATAGAAGCGGCTTCGTCACAAATAGAAAAATATCAGCGGAAAGAACGACTATTTCCACACTCACACAACCATTTTCCTTGAGTTGAACCGTATCTCTCTGCTACTGACAGCAAGCACTCCAGTGACCGTCAGGGAATGCAGATGGGTGAGTGCCATCATCTAATGCAAGGAAAGTCGGTTTCTACCGGCGATTAATTTTAAATTCGAATGTAACAACTTACCCCTACTATCAAATACCATAATAATTATTTGTGATGTTATGATTCTGGTTGGTTGTAGCCTGAATTAAGAACGTATAGGATCAAATGTCGGAAAGGGAAACAGAGTTTAATTGTTTCAACTTTAAATCCTTCCCTTCGTTTCGTAGAGTCGAGACATAAAATTTAGGGCTTTGTGTCCATGAGTACACTCTCCGAGAGTAACTGGGTTTGAAAACTTTGACTTTATGACTTTGTTAGCGAATAATTCATGTTTTATTTTTTTCTCTTGACCTACGTATAGCTTATCTATGGTTTTTGCGCCAAAAAAGAAAAAAAAAGCCATAAATCCAACCAACATTTTACTAAAACAAGTTTCCTTTTACTCCGCATACTATGGGATAAAAGGAAACACTCGGATCACAGGAAACCTTATGGGGAAACTTTATTTCCCCATGAGGTTTATGTAGATAATCGCGCTAGATGCAATCAGTTTAAAAGCTCCAGTAGTTCAACACCAACAAAGTCAGTCTTCGGTACTTGGGTCGCATGTGATCCGCTGAATCCTCCAAATGTTGTCTGAAATCATTTAACCAGAAAAATCATGGAAAAAAATCAAATTATACGCTGAACTTTTGTAAAATGGATACAAAAGTGTCAAATTTGCATCAAAATTTTATCTTCCAGAAAATAGGGAGAACGAAACCTTTAGTTGTTTCCTTTTAAACTAGAGTAAAATATTTATGTACATGGCAACAACTAAATTGGACATTAAAAGTAGCTAGGAACGTGAAACACATTAATGTTTTTAGTAACCTTCCACACAAATAAAACTAGTTGAAACCATTTACTTATTTGTAGACTTGATGGAGAATACTTTAAAGTTAAGCTAGGAGAGTTTTCGCACCATTCAACAGAATAGTAAGAAAATATTCTGGTTATCAATGTTTTGCTAAACGTTTCAGGTACTATTGTAACATCATTTTGTTAATCATGCATTTTTGTTGCTATTTTGCTGTTACACGTTAATGCAATGCAACAGTTATAACTAAAACATAAGGGTGCTTTTGCGCAGTCTGTACTTATAGGGTCGGATGGATTGCGCAAACACAAAGACAGAAGTTACAGCTATTCCCCAAAACAGAAAAAAAAAAGTTATCTCCAAAGGATCTCGTTCTTCCTCGAAGAACGTTCTCTCGTTCGAATTAAAGTTATCTCGATCTTCACTATTTCTACACTAATTAAGTACGAAATTTTGACTACGAATCCGTTTTGTGATCATGATTTTTCATGAAGGATCCATTTTTGTGGTTGCGAATTTTGAAGGGTACTTATTCTGGAGGCAAAAAATAACTCGGAATAAGAGTACTGACCAAAATATTTCTACCCATATGACCCTTTCATTATTGAGACAATACCAATATTAGTAACGTTACATGTTTTAAGAAACACTCAGTAAAATGTTATCGGATCTCTAATATTAGGAGAGAAAACGACGAAGCAATTATCTTTCCTGTACTGACCTGCTGTAACAGCCGTCTACCTTTCTCGAAATCGATATTTACCTCATTACATTCATTCGAATGCTTGACTATGCATAATAAACCTCTGAAACAAGATCTCCGTGCCCTTTCGAACGAATTATTCTCCCCTGATAATAAGCGAAACCGATTGTAACTCATTATCATACCTACTTAAGCACTTGGTGATAATTGACTTTTCCATCCTTTATTCAAGGCTAACTTCTTTTGGTTCTTCATTTTTTCCGATTTGAAATGCATGCTTTAATCATGACTCCTATTTCAAACATGCAGTCATGCACGTCAAATACTTTATCATATTCTATCTCAATTCTAGATTGCGTTGGAATATACAGGGTGACTAGAAATAACTTGGACACACATAATACGTTTTAATTTTATTGCCGATGAAAATATTACGATCAAATTTCAAAATAAATATGAACAGATTATTTCGTCTAATATATTTACAAATTTTCAAGGTTGCTTCCTTTAGTCTTAAACAGAGCTTTGAACGGGTCATAAAATTTTCAGCTCTGTGCCGCAACTCAGTTACGGATATTTTATCCCATTCCTTGCAAAAGGATATCTTTAGGGATGCCAAAGTTTTATCCTGTTTGGCACTCACCCTTGTCTCCAAGATAAACCAAACAGAATAATCCATTGGGTTCAAATCTAGGGAATACGGTAGCTATTCTTGAGCTCCAATGAACCCTGGAAAATGCGTTTTGCACCAATCTTGAATAGCTTAAGCTCTGTGTGCAAATACGGAATCCTGTTGGAAAGTCCATGTTTTATTTCCAAAGAAATTTTGCGACCAAGGTAAGATAAAATCGTTCTAAACGACTTTGCGATATGTTTCGTGATTGATCTTTATTCCTTGATCAACAAAAATAAAAGGTATTTTCCTACTAGCACATATCGCATTCCAAACCATTACAGATTAAGGTCATTGACGTCGTTTAACAATGCAAGAAGGTATAGGAGGCAAGGATGTATGCTGAACTCCATAAAGCTTTGCCATCTCTAAAGAAATCCTTATGCAAGGAATGGGATAAAATAGTAGTAAGTGAGTTGCGGCCCGTAGCCAAAAATTTTGTGACACGTTTACAGCTTTGTATTAAGGCTAGCCATTTTGAAAATTTATAAATATATTAGAATAAATAATGTATTCATACTTATTTTTAAGTTTGGTCGTAATATTTTCATTGTATTAAAATTATAATGTAACATAAGTGACCAAGTTATTTCTTGTCACCCTGTAATATATCATTTGAAGTGTAGAATTTCACCTGTCCGAAAACAGTTAAGGGTGCTTTGATGGGAAAAGTTGAAGTTGGAGTATTTATTACCCATTTGCACTTGGAAAGATGTCAACAAGTTTGTATCACAAAATGGACAACTACAAGCGATACTGATGGTAGGGTAAATATACAGAGTGTTTCAAAAAATGTATTCAATAACGAGAAAAACATTATTTATGAACATAGAGTAATGGAACAGCTTCAAATGCAGAAGACAAATGTAATTGAAGAATCATGCTCGCAATTGTTCGATTTGATGACTATTATTCTCCCGACAAGGCTGATAACGTGCACCAAGGGATTTGCTAACATCACGAAGCAGATCATTAGGAATATCGCTACATAGTCTTTCAATTTCCAATTTCAATGCATCAACTGTTCTTGTTTGACGCGATAAACTTTATCTTTGAGCCATCCCCGCAAAAAGAAGTCCATGGGAGTTCTAAGGAAAGCAAAGGTTGTTCAATGGTACCAGTTCGTCCAATTCATGTCGTCATCAACAAACATCTCTGAAATTTGTGGACCAACTAACTCCTGAAGCAAGTTGATGTAACTCTCACCAGTGACACTTCGTTAAAGAAAAAAAAGTTTGTATAATGCCCAATGTGCATGTCCCACACCACAGTTACTTCTGGTGAGTTTACATAGTGCTCAAATGTTGTATGAGAATTTGCAGGACCCAAGTACGTGCAACTATTGGAATCATTTAATTTAAAGGATGTTTCATCGGTCCACTCAATTTTGTGTGGAAACCCTGTATCTTCTGCACATTTTGCCAGGTACCATTGGCAGAATTGAACTTTCCAGTCAGGATAGTCTTTGTTGAGATTATAGAGTAGTGTTGGAATGTAGCATTTCCAGTGCAGACGCTTCATGATGTAATAGGCGCTATCTTTTGAGACGTGGGTTTTTCGAACAATTTGTCGAAGAAATTTCTTCAGTGACCGAAGGAGTGTTTTTTACGGCGATTCTTCTCTTTCAGGGCTTGTAGATGCCCGTAGTCGTCTCAAGCGTTTCTTTTGACCTTCTGGGCGGCTCCACCTGCTTCAAATTTCTCTCTGATGCGAGTTATGGTCCGGCGCATTGTTTGCAGTTTTTTGAACATTTCACGTTCAACTTCTTCTCGACCAAACTAATTTTTTTACTGCCATACTGTGATTGATTAATTACACTTGCAGTACAAAAAAGGCAGCATGTTAGTCACACTTAAAATGTGAGTACATTTTTTTAGACAACCTTATATATATATGTGTGTGTGTGTGATCCAACATCATAAAAGCGTTGAATAGTAAAGTAGCGCATTTAATACCCAAAACTGACCATACAGGAACAGCACAAATACAAATTAACGTCAGATCTCGGGTTCCTATGAAGCGCATCATAAAAAAAACCACCTCGTTCTGTATAAGCACACACCGCGTTCTCACTATGCTCATCTTACTCACTCTCTCAGTTCCTTTTCCGCAACATTTACAGTTTACTTCAGGGAGCCATGCACCACATACATACACACTTATGTAGATCAAGTGCAGAATCATATCTATATTTTTATACATTCGCACCCGTGGTGACTAAGAGTTTTGTACGATTGTTTTCTTCTAGTTGTACGTTGGTGTTCTGCGACACAAGTGTATATTCAATGTACCTTTTCAAAATGTATCGCACGCCACTTATGCCTTACACGTGAACAATCGGTCATCCTGGTTATTGGACAGCGACGGACAGCCGGCTGTTTGTGGGAATAGGACTGGAACAAGGTGATTAATTTCTCTATGGTTGCTAAATTTTTATACATTAAATTTTGAAAAATAATTTTGAAAATATTGTGCATTGTATTATTAAAAAACGCGCACTCACACACTTAGTTTTTTCAATCACACGATGAGTAATATGTGGGCTTTTTTTGGGAGGGGGGAGTTAATAACATAAGTAATATTAAACACTGCTATGAATAATCGCTCTGTTAGAAAAGTTTTATTTCTACAGTAGACCCACATATTTTGCGCTGATTTATTTTACGTGGATGCGGCATAGAAACAGATAAAAATTTCCCCTTTCTCAAGATCCACTTTATGAGATGGCGGACAACCGACGTCGATGACACGCAACCAAAAGCTTTCACATTGAACATTTTTGAGCTATTCCTTGACGATGGCAAATGATCTTTCTGATTTCTTGGTGAATGAAGACCCCATCATGGAAATGACGCGAGAGATCATGGATGCTTCAATGCGCCTCAAAGAACTGCAGAAAAATAGTTACTGACTGCCAGAACAACATCATAAACACTAAGTAAATTCTGTTTTTTTTTTTTTTTTTTTCATGTATCGGAATAAGTACACATTAAACTTATTATATGTCGCTCATGGGTTGCAATAATGAATCTACTCATAAAACATTATAAAGAACAGGTGTAAATAAGTAAATACAGTTTTCAGCAGCAATACTACCACAACTCATAATTAAGCCGTAAGATGTCAGAAGTAAAATGCCTTTCTTATGCATTTTCCTTAGCAATAAAAACTTAAAACCTACTTATCTCGAAACATAATTTTTTGAGTTTTGCCGCTATTGCGTACACAGATTACAGGAAAGGGAAGGAACAACTCCGATTCTGAAAAGGTGTTTTCGCAGGCTGTCATGACCGGTGGCAAGGCGGAATTCCGCAACTGCTCTGCGTCTTGGGCCATTATGCAACATTAGAACAGCATCTCGCCAGTTTTTATGGAGTACACGGGTATTAAGTTCGTCTCGTGCACGGGCCGTAACTGCATCCTTAACAAGTTTTTTAATACCTCAGAAAGGCATTGGGGGGGGGGGGGGGGGGGAATACTCTGTGTGACCAAAGCATCCTCTTTGGCCTGGTAATCTGTAATCTCTTTACCAGGTACTCCGCAGTGGACAGGAACCCACTGGAGGACTATAGATTTCTTGAGAGTAGCTAGATTCCGAAGGTGATGACGATAATTTAGGATGTTATTTGTCAAGGGGTGGTTATGGGATACAATAGCCATTAGGGCAGCTCTAGAATCGGAGAGTACTACTGCTCTAGAGGGCAATGAAGCCGAGCCAAGGCTGTAGAGATCGCAGCAACCTCTCCGTCAAAAGTCTTACCTCGTCCCACAGGGACATAAAATGAGAACAGCTCGGAGTAAACTCCGGCTCCTGCGTTTTCGCTATTAGGCAGAAGGGACCCATCGGTGTAAATCTGTAACCACTCAGGTTCGGGGAAGCAAGTGCCAACACTTCAAAGGCCAGGGCTCTAAGTATGGAAGGGTCCATATTGTTTTTTAAAACGCTTTGACAGAGACCGAGATTAATTTGAACTGGTACTAAAACTGTTGGGTTCTGCAATGGAATAAAGCACTCTGGTTCGAAGCTTAAATGTGATGCGTCTTTTAGCCGCAAAACTCCCTGATAGAAGCCCATCTGGGTCTTTAGTTTTCTAAGGCTTTTTCTTGAACTAAAGCTCCCATGGACCCATCACCAGTCAACAGAAGCATGGCGTCAATGGGGGTGGTTTTCACTGCCCCTGAAACAATCCGCAAGCATTAATTCTAGACCCCTTCTAAAGAGGCGAACACTCTCATCCCCGCCACAGCAAGCGGTTCACAACAGTAAGTCATTATAAGACGTATAAACTTGTGAGAAGTCTGAAGCAAGGTCTTACGAATACAGAACCATCTTGCCAAAGCAAGGCGCTTAAGGGCACTTATTCTTTTTGTGGCGCGATTGATAATGTCCTCAACATGGGGTTTCCATGTCAGTTTACGATCAAACGTCACTCCCAGGTATTTGAAGTTGTCACAAGTGGGGATCAAGGTATTCTTATACAACAGTTGTAGGTCCAATTAGTTTAATTGTTACTATTTTTTTTTTTTTTTAACTGGACCTATAAACTATAAAGTTTTCTGTTATTCTTAAATTCCAGGTTTTTAACACCTTACGTGAAATAACATTTTCATTTACAGTGAGCAAATAAGGAACGTCTTAATTACAATTACTCAAGTATTCATATCCTCATATATATATATATATATATATATATATATATATATATATATATATAATAACGAATTCACTGCTCGAGAAACGCTGACGTCACCAACAGTGAAACTTGCGCCACGGCATGATAATTTGATTATATTTTTTGATAATGTTTGACATGCAGGGAAATGCTTTATTTTGACAAGGCTGAACTGGGTCCGGTAACTTAACTGTTTTACTGGTAAGACTATCATTTTAGGTGAGTGAAGAAACAAAATAGTGCTCAACAAAGAACGCAATCTGAGAGTTTTGAGTTAATCCACTGGAGTAAGGGTTAAAATTTCAACTAGAAAAATAACAACAAACGCGCAATTGCTTCGTTTAAATGTGGAAACAATTTTCACCCGTCATACCATGACAGGCGATTTTTTAGTTTTGAAATAAACATTTATGGTTGAATAGTTGTTCTTGAATTATGTTCTTCATGTAGACACTGTCCAGAAAACTACACTTGCCTTCCTGGAATTGATGAAAACCCAAACTTCGGCTACACCAACTTTGATTCTTACGGATGGGCTTTGCTCACTACTTTTCAACTCATCACTCTTGACTTTTGGGAAGACGTGTATAACAAAGTAAGGTTCATTTTTTTTTCATTTTACTTGAGATACAATAGTCGCTTTTTTTATCTTTCAGTTAGGTATAGATTCTCAATTAAAAAAAACTTTAAAATGTAACTTTTTGCTCGGATCCATCTTCACGCATCAAAAAACCTATTAGAGTATCTTTGGAACTTAAAACTATTCGCCAAAACACATAAAAAGATTAACATTATCTTCAAAACTCAAAGTAATCCTTCAACTGTATAGTTTATCGCTTAAGGCGCCAAAGTAATCATGGTACCGTAGCCCTGACCTTTAGCAAGTGAAGCGGGTTTTTTTCTGCAATGCAAAATGTTTCGCCAAATGAACAATACTATAAGAAAAACGTTATAAAGAACAATCACAATTGAATAATGCGACAAATCAAATCATCTTCAACTATAAGAACAAAAACAAAGTTGAAGAAATAAGGAAGCAAACCCCAATAGAAAAATCCTAAAAAAACAAATTATGTACCTGAATATCGGGAAAAAAAAACGCATTCAGAATTCAGTTCGCTGACCACAAGAGTCCCACAATAGCGTAGCCGACCACGCGTCTGAGGCGCGTGGCATGGTTCCTCGCAGGAATCGACACTGTCGGTCAGCACCCTCTCGATGAGTTTACTTACCCCGCCATCTATTAGGAATTCATAGAACTAAGCAATTAATTAAACATTTAATTTGCAATTACAAATGTTTCGGTCAATCATATTTTTTTTAAAAATATATAGCCTATAGCCTTCTTTAGTAAATAGACTATTCAACACAAAAAGAATTTTTCAATCCCAACCAATAGTTCCTGAGATTAGCACGTTCAAACAAGAAAACTCTTCTAGTCTAGATTTCTTGAACGCATGAATGGTAACGCTTCAGTATTTTACGTTTTTCATTTTTGTTTTCTTCAATTAATTTGAAATTTTGCATGAATTAAAAAAAATATTCCATTCCAGATCAACGCTGCTACTGGACCAACGAGCGTATTTTTCTTCATGCTGGTAGTTTTCTTTGGATCCTTCTACCTGATAAATTTAACGCTTGCTGTCGTCGCCATCGCTTACGAAGAGGAAGCAGCAACTACTCTCAGAGTAATGGACAAGTATTTCACTCAAATCTTTTTAAAATTAATAAATAAGCAACTATTTAAAAATAAGAAAAGAAACGCCAAGTGAGAGAATTTTCGACATGACTTATTTTTGTTTTCGAACGCTCAAATAAACTTATCACCATTTTTCTACAGTAAATCAAGATGTTAAAACAGTTTTTCCCCTCTTTCCCACCCCGTCTCTCTTAACATCGTTACATGTGTATCGAACTCAGTCTTGGATTCAAAACCAACATAAAGCCGATAATAAATAAATGCACAAAATGAATGATGGAAATAATTTTCTAAAACTTATTGCCATAGATTTGTCTCGTAATAATGATTGACGCCAAATGTAGCACGAATTTTACATCATGCAACTTTTATTCGTTTTCGGTTCTGTGGATGCGCGAGAGGTGAAATCGAAAAGTTTTAAATAAAAATAATTAATTGAAAATAAATGGAAAATAAATAACCATAGTATTAATAAAGTGTCAATAAATTTATGTTTGATAACGTATGACTGTATGGGATTTTTTCTCTTCCTTTCTTTTTAAGGAACAAGATAAAATTAAACGTTTTACGGTTGGATTGCCCACTCGCTTGTATTCCACACTACTGGCCATCAAGATGCGATCTCGAATGCTTCATCCGACGTTTCGCAGACGATCTCGTCAGCCTCAGCGTTGGTGCAGCCCCAGAAGGGGAGCAGGAAACACTCCAAATCGAATCCAAGTACGTAGGAATGAAATTTCGGAAAACGCTTCCCATCGAAATTCATTCCGAAATTCAAGTAAGTTTCCCCCACGTTTACTCTTGGTTATTGATATCACTACCCTTTCATTGGTGTGTTAGATATTGTTGTTTTTTTATGATATTCTGAGCATTAGTGGTTATGTATTATCAATCCATAGGAAACATGTCTTCAAGAAGCATTAAATATTGTATTAAAAAATAAAAAATAAAAACAGTTTAACCCAGCAGTTTAGGGAGAATGAAAAGAGAATTTATTTTTCATATGAATTCAAGCCGTTTGTCTTTGCAATTTTAAATCATTAACAGTTTTATTTTTGGTGCCCAAATGTGCACCAAGCATGTCCAAATGTACTCCATGTAGGGGCACATGTGGAGGATTTTTTAATACATATATTTTTAATTTTGTCACATCTCCTTATCTTTGAGCATACACATTTGAAAGGATTAGATGCAAGATTATGGCTAGTAAAAAAATGAGAAAATAAAATGAAAAAATGTATTTTATATTGTGAAACAGAAAAACGTCCAAAAAATGCCCCCCACCCTCACCCCTAGATGTAAAACCAGATATGTAAACTTTACAACACATTTGAATGCAAAATCCAGAATTTTCTGGAATTTAAGACAACTTATCTCACCTGCTACTGATTATAAATTACGTTATTTTGTTTTCTATGTAGAAATAATCTAATGTTTGTTACAATGTGTATAAGTTTTATGGTGAAATCTAACACTCACTCTGATGCGATTTGGGAATTAAAAGTGTTCGTAACAACAAATCCAACTTTTATGCCCGTTTCATTGCGTGTAATTTTGAATGTTGACTCTTCACCATTGACCAGGCAGAAGAATTGTGCTTTAGCATTCAAATGCTTTGTAATGTTCACATATCGCACCCTGAAAACAAAAGTGACGCAACTCAAAATTAAAAAAAAACAATTTGAATTCTGAAATTTAGAATTCAAAGTATGTTTTTCGCAATCACGAGTTGCGACAGCACCTACTCATTGGTCACTACCCCACTCGCTTGTTTCTAGAAACGGTTCTTGTCCCTCCTCTTGGGCGGTTACGTGTGCATAGTTGTGTATGTGTAGACCTGTGTGTATGTACGTTGGCGTGTGTGTAGTGTATGTGTGTAAAGGCGTGTGTGTGTATGGGCGTGCGTGTGTGTAGGACATGGACGCCACCGACCAGAAGCAGAGGCTACCGGGAGGAGTCGCGCCTGTAGAGGACGGTGGGGTTGAAAAAGGAACCAAACATCAAGGACGGTCAAATGAAAACAATTAGCAATCGTGATTGCTCAAAAAAAAGAAAGAAAATTAATTTGAATTCCGAAATTTTGAATTCAAATTATATTTTTCGCAATCACGAACTGCTACAGGACCCTACTCATTGGAGTAATTGTTTCTAGAAACGGCTCCTGTCCCCCCAAGCCTGACCCTACTCCTGGGCGGTTACGTGTGCATAGTTGTGTGTGTAGGCTTGTATGTGTGCGTAGACCTGTGTGTATGCGCGTAGACGTGTGTGAGTGAATGTTTGTGAGTGTGCGTGTGTGTAGGACATGGACGCCTCCAACCAGGAGAAGCGGATAGCTCAGGACCAGAGGCGCCGCGCCTGCATAGGACGGTGAGCGGTGGTACTGCAGAGGCCCCTGGTCCAATACGAAAAAGGAACCGGACATCAAAGACGGTCAAGTGAGGGCAATAAGCAATCGTGATTGCTCAAAAAAAGAAATTAATTTGAATGTTGACATCTTTAATTCATATTATGTTTTTCGCAATCACTAGTGTGTGTGTATGTAGGCGTGTGTGTTTGTGTGCGTGTGTGTATGCATGTCTGTGTAGGATATAGACCCAACCTGGAGACGGTTTTCGCTAGAGGAGCAGCATCGGAAGGGGCTGGTCGACGGTGGTGCTGCTGAGGATGGCGGGGGGGGGGGAATTAAATAAATCATAGGGTGCCAAAAACAGTCAAATGAGAACAATAAGCAATGTGATTGCTCAAAAAAATAGAGTATTGGAGAAAATCAAGGTTTTACACAATAGTAGTTTTAAGTGATTTAGTCTCAAATATTACAACACGCGTAGCAAAATTACAATGTGATATATGATGTTTATTAATTAGTTTTTGTTGTCTAAATTAATAATGTTGAAGCTCGAAAAATTTTCTTCTAAATTATGAAACTTAATCGATGTCTCACTATCGTTTTTACACTATCGCGCATCAGTTATGTAAGCTACCTTTGTGCGAGTTTAGTGTCAAGAAAAAACTTTAAAGACAGAAACCAAAAATTTAAATTTAGATTTAAATTTAGATTTTAGTAGTTAGTATTTGTTTCTAAAATTTTAGTTATCACTTTCGTTGGCGGAGTGCGATATATCGTCACCTTAGAGAAATGTTATGATACCTGACTGTTATTTTGGGGCTTGGTTGGTTTGATTAGGTTTTTTAGCGCAAGAGCAGTTCCTTCAAAGATGGATGGAGCTGATTGAAAATTTTGAAAAGAATATGATTAAAAACTGGACGTTCCGACAGGATATTCAACACTGATTGAAGTTACATGAGTTGCATATTAGAGATGGTTCGTGGCAAAATTGGGGATTAGATGTCTTACTGTCGCTCTGAGGCTATGATATGGCTTTATATTTACATGTACATCTTTCACAGTATTGTTTCAGTTGTATTTAGATAAATAATACACATGTCACAGGAAATGTTCTTGCGTTGAATTGTTAAATTTTGTGGAGTGCACAGAAAATACAGGGTTTTTCAAAATAAATAGCGGGGTTTTAACATGTTATAATATTTATTACACCAAACTTACAGCCACAAGTGATATATCAAATGAAAGAGAAACTCCAACAGTTTTACATAATAGCCTACAAGTGTTCAATGTGAGCACCATTCGTCACTCGGCACACGTCAAGACGATATGCGAGTTCTTCCCAAACTTTGATGAGTGTCTCATTAGTAATTACTGCAGCAGCTGTTTCAATCCTGTTCCTTAATTCGGGAAGGTCGGCTGGCAGTGGAGGCACATACACACAGTCATTAATAAACCCCCAATGATAGAAATCACACGGCGCTAGGTCGGGTGACCGTGGAGGCCATGGGTAACAAGCCCTGTCAATAGGCCCCTTACGGCCAATGCAGCGGTCGGGTACAGTTAGGTTAAGCCAATCGCGTATCTCAGTGAGGCGGCGCACCATCTTGCTGAAAGATAAAACACAAAACGCTTTCTGTTCTTCAGTCGCCATCTTTGCTACAAGCGCTTTCTAGCGGATTGCAGTAGAAACATTCCACGCGCATGCGCACTGATGCCAACAAACAAAAAACTGTTTGAGTTTCTCTTTCATTTGATATATCACTTGTGGCTGTAAGTTTGGTGTAATAAATATTATAACATGTTAAAACCCCGCTATTCATTTTGAAACACCCTGTATAATGCTAAACTGTTCTTCATCCCACCTCATTATTTACTTAGCAAATAAAAACACCTCAACAGTCACGGGTTAGGTCGTGGTTGAACTTTACGATATCTAGGCTCAGATTAAAACGTTTCTTTTTAATGATTAAGTTACGCACTCGACTTGATTACTGATTGATTCTTAACTCATGGCGTGCTTTGGAATCATTACAGGTCATTTCTCCTGCAATACATATCATTAATCTACCATTAATGTATTTCTGCTCAATTACTACATCTATTTGTTGAAGTGGTAATAATTAGATGCCAGGATTTCCAATAAGGTTCTAAAAATAGACGGCTGTCGGAACGTTGGTATAGATATTGAATCAGATCATCGTCGGTACTTGAGTGATAGATTAGCATAAACTGGAGACCTACCTTGTGTTTTTTGACAGATGAAACTAGAACTTACTTCTGAACTAAACAAGCCTACTTTTCGTGTGTGATATTCTAATTGCAGTCATTTTTCTGTCTATCTCTCGCTCTCTCTCATTATTTTATGACCCAAATTTATTCAAAACATATAATTTCAAGAGATAAAATACTTCAATAATAATTGGACTTCACTAAAGCATGATGGCTAACAATTTGAAAAAATGAGTTTGTTATCGTTTTCATATTAATTGTATTGTTTTCGTTTCTCTTAAGTTACTCATTTAATCTTTAAGCTGAAATAATAGTTTAAAGTAGATTACTTTTTTTTTCAATGTGTAAGTAATTATTGTAAATAGGATTTACAAACTGTTCAAATGTGTTCAAAAAAATATAAAGAAAATAAGCATTCAAAACTAATTTCGCATTAAAGTAAGTAAAAAAATCTAATCAAATCAAGTAAGAACGTTTTCTGTATAATACGTTTAAACGAAAAAAAAATACGTAGATACTATTGTATTGTTGTAATATAATGAGTTAAAAAATATATCTCCTGTTTTCGGTTACATTGCAGTTTAATATTTATTTCGGCAATATAGTAATCCATCTAAATTTTTCTTAATAAGTCGTTTATGTATAGCTATACCCGAAATAAAAGCTCAATATAATACAGCTCAAGCATAGTTTAAATGATATATGTCCCCCCAAAGAGATCTAACTATAGTATTCCCTGATGTTTTGTTTTACTACGTAACTGGTTTCAAGCCTACTAAATATGTTTCTATTTCTACTGCCGACCTTCGATTTAATAAATGTCCTTGTAATGATTCTTAATAATTCAATTACGTTAGGTTACTTTCTTTTTTTTTCCATTGGTCAACAAAGTTATATTACACCGTATTCCTTTTTAATATAAATGGCATTCCTCATGGCGAAAGTGAAATGCAAATGTATTCTGAGTCGAAAAAGCTCGCAAGCGTAAAATAAAACACAACTGGAATAGTAAAGGGAATAATTTATCTATTCTGGATTTATGCAGCGCTTGAACAGCAGAAATTTGGTAGACTTGTCAAACTACATTTGACGAAATTTCACTTAACTAACTCGTAACACAATGAAATAGATGACGTGTAAAGGTTTTCCAAATGAACAAATTAGAAATTTATTTTGGAAATTTCTGCGCGTAAAAGAAATAACAATGTATTTCATCAAAAAGCTTGCATTGCAATGTTATTTTTCGTTCTGTCGATCTTATCAAATAAAAGTGAAAAATTCTCACTTTGCTTCATGAACGGGCAAAGTCATAACAAAAATATTTTTGAAGTGAAATTTTCCCTATTCCGATAGTAAAAATATTAATCTTTGAAAAAATAAGAAAATGAATTAACGAGTAAAAAATTTAAATAAGAGATGAATGAATGGATTACTGTTGAACAATTAAATGAGTGAATAAATTAGTGAATTACAGATTAAAATTAATTCAACAAAGGAATTAATGTAAATGAATTAATGAATGAATTTATAAGTGAATGCGAGACTGCCACTGACTACTAAAAAAAAGCGACTGTGCGGTTTTTTTGAAGAGTTGACGACTATTTTAGCCTAAATTCAGGTAAAAACGACTATTTTGTTAAAAAAAAAAACTGCAACTATTTCAGTCTCAAAGCGACTAAAATGTAAAAAATATAGTAAAAAAGTAAACGTAAATGGATAATTCATCAAATCATATAGTGAAATTGGCAAACCTTTTGCTTTGTTTAATGGGTATACAGAATAATAGGGATGTTACGTTACTTCATTTAAGACATATAAGTGGCTAATTAGTACTAGAAAGAAAAAAAGTTTTTTTACTTTTATGTTTTGAACCATTTTAAAAAAGTAATTAGCGACTGCAAAATTTTCTCTTCGTTTTATAAATATCTCTAGTCTAATACATGCATAACTTTCACTTTCTTATCATTGAAATAAGATTGATATAAAACCATGTCTGGAACACCGCTTGCATACCATGCACCTGAGGTATGTCCGTTTATCAAAGTATTTGTAGCGTGATTATATTTATAATATTTAGAAAACAATGTGAGACTATTTTAGATACTATTTTTGGCGACTATTTTTCAGACTCTTCATTTGAGTGTCTACTAAAACGACTATTTTCGGAAGCATAACTCGGTGGCAACCCTGATGAATGAATAAATCTAATTGGATATCTTTACTAATAATAAAGCTGAAAGTCTCTCTGTCCGGAGGATGTCTGTAGGATATCTGTAGGATGTCTGTGATGCGCATAGCTCCTAGACCGTTCGGCCGATTTTCATGAAATTTGGCACAAAGTTAGTATGTAGCATGGGAGTGTGCACCTCGAAGCGATTTTTCGAAAATTCGATGTGGTTCTTTTTTTATTCCAATTTTAAGAAAAAAACTATCATAAATTACGAAATTATCATAACGTGGAACCGTAACATGGGCACAAGCCAATTGGCGAGATACGAAATTATCATAACGTGGAACTGTAACGTCGGTACAAGCCAATTGGCGAGAAAATTCACCATACATTATTTGTAAATATACAGGCGAACCAAAACACCTTTTAATTTTCTATTACGGGCGAAGCCGTGCGGGTACGACTAGTTTATAATAAAACATGTATGAATAAATGAGATAAACTATTTAAATTTTCCCCCTTACCTTAACCCGCATGTAGGGCTTAGATTACATGGGAGCTCACTAGAGCTCAGCTCCTACACTTTTTTTTTTTTTTTTTAATCTATGTAAATTTTCTCGTAATAAATTCAGGCTATTCACACATGAAACTAAGTTCCGAATACTATTGGGCTCCCTCTCTCTCTGTTTTTTATTTTTTATAAAGAAAAGGGCTCTGCCCGCATAGTGCTTGACTATACATTTAAAATCAAAATGTGCTTAATATTAAATGAATAATTTATTGAGCATCAGTAGATATCAATTAATATTTGAAGTGTTTATAACGTTTTATCATTTTCAATAATTCTTAATTATTACGAAAAATGTATTTTTAATGATGCTAAATGTTTCCTCTGTTAGATGTAGTGTTTGTTCATGTTCTCGAAGACACATCATTGGTTAAAATTCTGAGTTCATTTTGGTAGAGGGTTCATTCAGTTCGGTCGTCTCCCAAAAATTCCAAGTTTGAGATGCATTTGCCTTTGCTCCGAGTCAAATATTTTCTTAATATACAAGGAATTCATCTCCCTCAAAAATTTTGTCAAGTCCCATGTGGTCTGTTCTAGGGCTTACAATTGCGATCTTTCATACAGAGGATCCGTATATGATCCCTGACATAAAAAGAACTTAAAAATCCTCAAGCCAAAAAGGAAAAGAGTTAAGCTGTAAGTTAGGGGAGAGTGTTGTACCTTGGGACACTGCTAATTTCTAAGAATCAATTTTTAGCAGCCATGTTTTTGTAACCTCTAATAGTAACCTTCAGCACTAAATGGTGCCATAGTAAAAATTAGCATCGAATGAGAAAAAATGACGATTTTGTGAGAGAAATAAATTTTCATGACTCCAAAGTAAATATTATTTTTATTTCATTTTCTGTCTTTGTATTTGTAAATTTAATCAACTGCATTTTATTCTGCTATAAAAGAGAAGAACTTTAAATATTTTGGTTATGAAAAAATAATGATAGTTCATCTAGATTGACCATTATTTTGGTTTTTCTTAAACCACGTGGTGATTGTACCTTGGAACAGCCGAACATTTTTTACCTTAGGACACGTTCCAAGGTATAACATATGCATGGTTCTTCATAATTAAGATATGCTTAGGAACGTAGAACAATGTTCTAATCTTATGCAGTTTTTTAAACACATTTAATGTTAGATAATAATTCGTAATTCAATTTTCATAATTAATTATTCATGATTTGATTCACTACCACGAAAAAATGAAACTACCATGATTTTTTTTTTCTGGTGTAAAACTGGTTTAAGTATATGGCTGTTTTCTGAATCATGAAGACTTTCACATAGTAAAACAGGATGTGTCCCAAAGTACACTAGGATGTTGTACCTTGGGACAGCTTGGAACCTTTACTTTAAATTGCTGGCAATATTTTATTTTTAAACTGTCTCAATTAAGAAAAAAATATTACATAAAAGTCAGTTGAGGTATTTTAATGTGACTTTTAGATTTTAAATTTGATTCAAATTATTGACGTTAAAAATTAAAACATGAAAAGTGTCCCAAGGTGCAACACTCTCCCTTACCGGCCCAAAAGCCAGAGCTAAAGTTTTAGAACTACATACAATATAGCAGACAGTACTGTTATCACATCCTGAGACTGCAGTTTCGTTCTATTAGAACTCGGTTGTCTGGAATAAGGAATACCCGAGCTGGAAGCAGATGTCATCTCATTGAAGCTGAGGGTACCAACAAACTGGTAAATAAAGTACATTTATCTCATCAGCGAGTGATCGCTGACATGGTGCATTTCAACTCGTAAATTGAAGGTAAAGCTTGGGTATTAAGCAGTAAGTTACCGCCCAAAAGTACTAAGGCAGAACTACATGCAATATACCGACACATCCGCCTCCAGCTCAGTTATTCCCTATTTCAGACTGATGAGTCCAAACAAGGACGAAACTACAGTCTCTTGATAAACCGTGCTGTCGGTGTATTGCATGTTGGAAAAGAGTTGTTGGGGTAAAATATTAATATTTGTTTGCTTTTGTTAAGAAAATAGGAAATCATTAGTGGCTTAATGTTAACCTCCCAAATTCTTTTTAGCAAGTGATTTTTAGTGGTTTCATGCAGATATACCGTTAAGTATGTTGCTAATGGTCTGGTGTAAATATCATTTCACCTTTTGCTAAACGATCTTACCTTTGGTTACCTGTTTTGGATGCAAAGAATACTAACTTTTCCCCTGTTCCAACAAGCCTTATATTGTTTTCCCCATGAATCTATCCCTAAAGCATGAGTCCACCCACGGCCTAAAACGCCTTCGCAGTTTATGTTATGGTTATTTACTTCTTGAAGGACGCACCTTCGCTCCTGGAGAAACATTGTATGAGGAAGATGAAGATGATGCGGAACAGCACCACCGTTCTTCCAGTAGGACAAAGCGAACTTGTCTGGAAGAAGCTCCTGACATTGTGATTAGCACAGGAGGACAGCTTCCAGCCATGGGGCGAACCCAAGGTCACCCACCAAGAAGATCGGTGTGTAATCTGGAATTCCTTTACTATAATGTTTATTTCAATAAAAATTTAAATATAGATTACGTGATGTGTTGAAAATAGAGAGAAATATTTGCTAAAAACGTTTACGTAATAACGAATAAATACTTTTGTGCCTGAAAAATAAATAAATGAAATACCAACGTTTTAATGCACAAAAATTTCAAATTACTGCAGACACGTGTTTAGGTGTTATAAGGAACACCTTTTTCTACAAAAAAAAAAGTGTAAGCTATTAGATGAAAAGTCAACTGAGGAAAACGCACTTCTTTGCATCGAAGAATGTATTCCTTCGAAACACGTGTCTCCAGTAATTTGCAATTTTTGACCATCAAAGCGTTGGTATTTCATTCATTTAATAAGGTTACATTTTGTTTCATGTTTCCTGTAATAAACTTAAAACTTTAGTGCCATTCCAGCGTTACGTGTGTGACTTTTTGACACGATTTCGTTGCAAATAACAATTTAAACCAATATGATATTTAAACAATATTTCGTAGCAGTTTCTACTGGATTAACCGAAGATATGCAAGAGGTTTTATGTGGCAATTTTATTTTCGTATAGGACAATTCTAAAAATTTTTATACAATTTTAAATACAGCGTTACGTGTGTGAAAATTAGATATAGCTCATGCTATTTTGTAATTTACTGTAAAGCTTTAAAAAGTAAATGAACAGTATTTTTTGTGCATGCGTCTAAGTATACTGAGTAAATATTCCACTTTTTTTTTTCCTGAAGCTCATACAATAGCAACAAAAAATATTTTCTTAGCATTACGTTTGTAGGATTTCCAATTCCGCACTATTCTCAATCACTTGGGATTTCGGGATTCTAAGGAGCCAATCATGCGGGATCCCGGGATCCCGCGGGATTGACTTTACTCTTTTAAAAGTTAAAATTTTTATGTCAAATAGAAAAAGTTGTACTTTTTTTTTTTTTTTTTTTTTGAGATTAAATAATTAGGGACATATATTGCAAAAGATCTCGATTCACTTTATCACCTTATAAAATAGATTTTTCTTTTCTTATGGGTGTCATATTGGGGGTTTTTGCTCATGAACTTCAAATTTCGAACGTTTGATTTCTGTATTACTCTATCTAATTAAACTTGTTTTTGTTGCTTCATTAACGTTGGTCATTGCATCAGTGCATTTGATTCTTTACAGCAGGGGGTGAACTCTGCATGTGGGTCGTAGTCTCTGTAAACGTTTTTGAAGAATTTCGCTAATTTTACCTCTCAATTTCAAGAGACAGACAAAAACTTGAGCAACTTAACTTACTGCGCTGTCATTCGAGTCATCTAGTGTTTCATCCAAGTTTCTATCTCCTCATTTAGAGTAGCGCCGAATATATTGAAGATTGATCAGCTAATTTATCCAACATAATTTTCAAGGAACCACCGACATTTATATTATTAGCTCCACTGTGACAAAGATATCGACAGGTAATTTCTACAAGCCAGAGAGCATAAATAAAAAATATCTGGTTTTTCATTGCTCTCTTGTTCAGAAAAAAATATTGTGCACTTTTAGTAAGTTAAAGGTTTCAAATGCATTCCCCAAATTTACAGAAGCGCTCCAGCATTGCATTCAGGCTACTCCAGCGGATTTTGGACTTGGTAATACACTGTCATTTTTTTTCTCAAGTCCAATTTTCAGAGTTGAAATATTTAGCGATGGTTTTCGAAAAGGTATATGGTTTTTACGCATTTTACCAATTGCTGAACGAATGAGTACTGAAACTTCGAATAAGAATACCAATTCATTCTCGGAAAAATATACTCTGTTTATTATTGTTTTCTATTATGTATTGTTTATTATTTTTGTTTTCTTGAATGATAAATCTACCGTTCATCATATGAGGCATAAAGGTTTTCTTGCTCTTCTTGTAGATAGACAGGAAGGTGATTAAAACTTCAGATGAAACTTGTAAAATATTCATTTGTGTGTGTGATGGACGGCAAAAATTGGGAAACGTTTGCATAGAAATTCTTTGCGGGATTTTGCTCGAAATCCCGCTAAATATCATGATCCCGCGAGATTCGGGATCAGGGGATTGCGGGAATGGAAGTGTGTGACATTAGAGTGTTACGTGTGGGACCGCGTGCAACATTTGAAGGAGATTTCCTAATAAAAATCCACAGTTTACGTCATATCTTTGTCAAATTGCGCACAGAGGTTCTTTGGTGCTCAGGAACTCACATGGGAATTTTTCTCCCCTGGGTTTTGACCCCCCCCCCTCCACAGGGGGTTTCAATATTCAAGTTTAATTTACATCGGATCTTTGCCAAAGTTGACACAGAGGTCCGTCTTTTGATGCTCAAGAATACACATAGGGGTACTTTCGCTCTCTATGGGGGGAGGGAGTGAACCCCCTTAGGGTTTTTTCTTTTTTTTTTCCAGAAAATTTGTAAAACAGGATCGCGTGAGGCCTATCAGCAACAATGATAACATTTTTTTAATTAAAAAAAAGCCAAAAACGTCTAAAGTTTAATTTTGAGGCATAAATTTGCTCATTTCTACACATTGACGGAAAACCTACTGCTATTTTTTCTTTTATTTTAGCCTGATTGTTGAAAATGCTCCACTTTACGCAAGTATTATTTTTGAGGTAGATCGAGCAACGGCGGGCAGCGCAGCTAGTAAATACTTAAATTGAAAGAATTTCACAAAATAAGGAATGAAGATGAAATTAATTTTTATTTGTATACGAATCAAATAGTAAATGTCAAGCTTATAAATTATCACGAACTTCTAACCTATAATTCTGTGACTTAAAGGATTTGGAATATTTTAAATCGTCAATAGAATTTACTCACTTTTTATCAAAAATAAAAAATTATCAAAAAATATAAGTGCAATTTAAGGTACTTAAAACACTACTTTTGATCTTGAAGTATGCAGATTATGAACACTTAGTTTAAATTGCTCTTTGGATATGTAAACAATAATTCTTGATTTGTTCTTTTTATCTATTTATTATATTTTATCATTATTTTTTAACACTCATTGAGTCTTGGATTTAGTGCCAGCACATAATATTTTTAGTTGAATTATGTGTAAAAAAAAGTACTTTTTTCCCTCACGTTCAAATGTAAAGACCCAACTCGTAATGAAAACCATTCACATCAAGCTTTACGTGTGGGACATCTTTCAAAAAGCCCCGTTAAAAATTTTCTGCCGAATATTTGAAGATGAAAGTCTGGTTACAAGTATTATGTATCAAGTTATTTTATGGAATGAGATATTTTTCTCCTAGTCCCCCAATTCGACCTTGGAGGAAAACTTTTTTTTTTTTTTTTTTGCGTTACGTGTGTAACTAACAAAAAGTGACCTGCATATTTTGAGGGATTAAAAACTTATCTAAAGTAGTTTTTTTTTAATTGACTAATAATTATAGTAAAGCATCTGTGTTCATAATATTTGATAGTTTTTTTCCAAAAACAATTGATTATTGAGTAAAAAAATGACTCTTACATTTATTTCACTAACAATGCTTTTTTTTTTTTTTTTACTTCGTCTTATATGCTATCAAATGAGGCGAAAATCTGATATAAAAACATTTTAAACACAAAATTGATGCTGGAATTGAAAAGAACAGATATTTCTTTGTCAAAAAATAAGATGTTTCTATATTACGTGAATTTTGTTTTTGGTGGTGTCAGAACCACATTTCGTGGAATTCTCCTTTGCTATGATTGATTTATCTACGTTTTATTCATTGAGAAGGAATACTAATGGAGGGAGCCATAACAAATGTCTCAGTGAAATAAGCTTGGGATCCAATGTTTCCCAGGTCAGGTGACTTTTTTGGCTGTTAAGTTGTCGCGTTTTGGCACGCAATCGCTCTTTTGGCATTAAATATTTTTCAGACTACGCGACGGCGCTTATTATGAAGTCGGAGCTACAAATCAGAGCAACTCTGGCTCCAACTCCTTTACCGCATAATAATAAATAAATTAATTAATAACGGATACAAATACAGGCCTATTATTCAAATTCCCTCTCCCCACTTCTTTCCGGATTTTAAAATATAATGTAATTGCATTTTTCATGTATTTTGATGTTTATTCCCTGAAATGACGGGCATGTACAAATAGTTTAAAGTGTTCTGTTATTGACTGAAAATTTATGGATTCATATGTATTGTAATCAATGTTTTGAAATGATTTAATACGCAGGCATACTAGTATTTAAATTGAAGCATAAAAATAGCAAATCTTTATTCTTGCACATCTGCTGTTCACAGGAGCTTGGCGAGAAGATACTCGTCAACAAAGCAAATGTACACAAAATGCTTAAGAGCCGTTAAAATAATTACTAGTTAAGTAAAAAGTGTTTTTATGGAACTAAAATGTTATTTGCACTCAAGATATACAATGTTTTATAACTTTTATAGCTAAAATAAGTACAAAAATTTAAAAATTATAGGCAACTGTGGAATATGTACTCGTTGAATGCATATAAATGTTATTTTTTCTTTATTTAGAAGTAAAAAACATTCGTACATGCTAGGGAAAAGTTACTGGACCTCCTGATGTGGCTTTTTCCTCACAGTTTACAATGCTAGAATACTGCACTATTACTATTAATATTTTTCCCTTCTACAGTTAAAGGTTGTTATCATGCATGGCTTCAGCTAATGAAAACTTCTTCAGCGGTTACGGTCAACTCCAAATTGCTCCCCAGGTCACATGGTACTGTTGCCGTATCGGGATAGTAGGGTTGCACTCTCTCCATCTATTCCTTCTCAATGGTTTTATTCCTTATATGTAATATTTTTTCAACGATTTCTATTTGATCAGCCGAAATTAAGTACATTATTTTTTGTCTCAGATTTTAATTGGATGGTTAATCTGAAAGTGGACAATGTTTGATATCAAAAGGTCACAACGAACTTCTGGTTTAAGTGTTTAGGGATTGTCTGGAAAATGTTTTAGTAGAATGTAGATGCACACAGTGTGATCTAAAAATAACCGAACTTTTAATTTAAATCATAGAAACGTCACGTAATCTAGAGGACGTTTTCAGCATTAGAAAGCTTCATATTTCTTCTATGAAACCAAGCGAAGTTTATGCTCAACGGTTGAGGGATTTAAAAAAAGGCTTTTAGAATGAGAGTAGTTTATGTGCTTGCGTTGTAAAAAAGAAATTGAAACGGAGAGCAATTTTTTAACTGGGTAAAACATTGGTTGGTGACGACTGGTGGAAGAGTCGCACTCAAGTTTACATGTGGTTTACACGTTGTAAAAATGGCCGCTATTATTTAAATGATGATTTATGTCCAGAAGCGTCAAATCAAGCTGAGTTAGTTGAAATATTAGGTGAAAAAATCACTATCTATGCAAATTTCATTGTGACAATGCTGGCAGAAGAATTAAATTCATCTTATTGTACAAGGTACAAAATATTAACAGAAGATTTAGATGAAACAAAGATATGTGCACGTTTTGTTTTTCAACATTAAAATCAAGATCAAAAAGTCGATCGTGTTGAGGAATTGCAAAGACATAGTTTCAACAGCTGAAAATGATCCAGAATTTCTTGATTTGCCTGATTTATCACCTTTTTTAGTTCCCGATACTGAAAACTGCAATGAAAGGAGCTTTTTACAATGATGTTCCAGCTATTAAAGCATCCGTGACACAGATACTAAAGAACATTCTCAAAACCGAAAGTCGATGGATATTTTGGTTGACGTTAAAAATTTTGTGTTGCTTTAATTTAAAATAAATCCTATTTTGAAGTAACATTAGAATTACGGCAGAGGTCATCTGAGCAAACTTTGTATAGTTCCCTACATAATGTTGTATATTTGTAAAAATTACAAGCTTGGAGGTTTATTTATTTATTCTTCTCCGTGAAAACATTTTTTAATTCAGCTTAGAATAAATTCATTGTGATTAATATATTCTCCTTGAAATCTTTCACAATCTTACTTTACATTGACACTAGAAACAGATATTGATTAATGTAAATATACATATATTATATGATAGAGCAAAGAATTCTTTTTTCAGACGTCCACAAAACTACTGGCATGACCTTTTAAACGTATCGAAAAAGATGTACTGTAAAAATAGCGACAGAAAGGTTAAAGGTTTTAATAACCAAGCAACCACTGTCCGATTCTATTGTTCTAGTGCTCTTAATCATATCGCTTGAGCGGAACTTATTGGCCCGAAAATCTCAGGTGGGTGGAGAAAGAAAAAATCGTTTCACGTCCACACTCCGCGAAAGATTTTTGTCATTAGGGTGTAAAAAATGCGACTTCCTGCGAGTAATGGGGCCGTAGAGAGTAGGACTATAATTATTACGGTTATTGAATTTTGGTCAGGGTTAAAGAGTTTAAGCTTTTTTGAATTGGTCAAGGATTTGTGAATTCGTTAAGAATTGTTTATGTCTGGCGGCCTTATTTTTGGTAAAATTTTTAGGAAGACAGAGAAATTATGCTTATGTTTAATATCATACATCTTATTTCTCAAAGGGTTTTTTTTTTGTGAGAACGAAAAAAATTTCTCCATTAGATCATGAAACTTCATATGTAAGGCATTATTTTAAAGGTTTTTTAACCTCTTTCGACGAAAAATAAGCAGATAGTTCACTATGTGTTGGCTTTGGGATGAAAGTGATTTATTCTTTTCTTTCTTTTTTTCTTTATCAAGCATCGCTCTAATTTATAGTAGTGGTGCGACATCGATGTCTATTTTTCGAAACATCGATGTTTTTGTTAAAACAGCGAAATTTTCCCAAACGATATTTGAGGGTAACTATTTTTTCTAACATCGATGTTTTTTTTTAGATTTGAACCAAAAATATCCTAATTAAGTGATTATATTTACAGTTATGATGAAAACTTTGTTATTAATTAGTTAGTGTGATACCTATCACATCGGAAAGAGCTTTTTATTGTTAATTGTCTGTAGCAGTAGACTTACATTGTAGAAAAGTTAACAATCCTTTGTTCCAGTACAGTGTGCATAAGAAGGCAGAACTTTTATCAAGCTTTACCAAATGCTAATGTGGTTTTCTATTATAGTTTTCCTCTAAGATATGTATGAACTTATATTATTTCCTAAGAAGTTAATTGAAAAAACTAGAACTTTGCTTTATATGCACTTAATGCATTTCAAGTCTCTATAAATATTTATAATCCTTGAATATAATGTGATCCTTCAATTTTCCTAATTAATTATTGTGCGAATTTGCTATTCAATTTGTCTTTTTATCATTCTGTAGGTTTTCGTTTTTGACGATCATTTACGAAGGGAAAGCAGCGATCAAGCCATTTCTATATCATGGAGCCAGATATGTTTAAGTTAGTGTTTTTACTATTAAGAAGAAATAAAATGGAGGGAGTGAAGACTTTCATTCGTGAAACAAAGGCCTCAAGTCACGTAATAGATTTTAAAGAAAAGCATTGGAAGAAATCAGGTTTCTTTCGCTAGTTTCACTCAAAACTTGTCAACCATTCGTCATTGTTTAGCAAAGAGACTTGAGGTCCCAAGCTTTTGCTTAGCCAATGATTGGACTTGCTCCGTCCATGTAAATTCCTGTGTTTAGGTTTTTACAACAACCATGTATGTTTGGAAATGTTAATTTTTGTCAATGCCAATGAATTCATTTACTGTAGTGTATCACTTAGGAAATAATAATGAATATCTTTATGCTAAAAATAAAAATAGTGAAAAACAAACTTTGGAGAGTACTTTAACGTAACTCTTATTATAATCGATATGTTATCAATACAAGTGAATTTAAATAGCTTTCTAATGTATTAAAAAATCCATTTTCGTAATATTTTGTGGTAAGAAAACCTCACTTTACCTTTTATCTTCTTCCAAATTTAGATGTAACATTTTCACCTCGATTCAGACATTTATACAAAAGACCACGTTCATCCACTTAGCTTTACATAAATATTAACATTTTGTTTGAAAATATTCCGAAACAGTAATCATGCACATGTAATAAACTAATCGATGTTATAATTTACATCATTTGAAGTAAACAAAAAAAAAATATTAGTTGGAGATGTTAGTGAAAAGCATGCTGATATTTAGAACGTTTAAAACCATCTTCAACATTTCGTGCATCCAGTTCAATACTGCCATAAGTGCAAATTTTTATTTTTTGGTTTTTAGACAGTATTGCAGTGCCAACTTTTCGGACTTTGAAATAAAATGTAGTAAACTCCCGATTTTCTGCGAATAGGGTGGTGCGGTAACCGCGAATACACGAATTCTGTGGATAATCCACAAAATAAGTTTGAAAAAAAAAAGATATCGTTGTATGCAATAGCTTTAAAAAATCAATAACACTTGCATGCGTTTAAACTCTAGCTGAAAACAATAATAGTGCCTATAAAAATATATGAAAAATCTAAACAAGGATCGCTTATTATTGCAACAGAATCGCACACATACGTGAAGAACTCGTGCAAACATATCAACTAAAACCCATCAAGTTAGGTAATACCTAACAGGGAGGGGGTGGGGGTCATTTGAACACAACTAGCGTGGTCGCACTCGTTTCGTGCGTTAAGTAGTATAGGTCTAAAGTAGTAAGTAGTATGAATTTAAAAATCAGTTTGTAGTTTGTTTCACGTTTGTTGTCACGTCACAAGATCTGTTTCACTTAGTCAGGTTTCGGTGACCTTGGAATTTTCGAAGACATTGGGAAAGAGGGGAGGAAAGAAATATGAATATCAAGAAGCAGATTTTTCACTTCTTTAGTTAAAATGTGTGCATTTACTGTCTGACCACGGATTGAATGGAAAGACAAACATCCGTTTTGCAGCCGGAAATGGCCGAATCTATTATTTTTCAGCGATGCCAGCTTTTGCAGAAGCAGTCTCATTCAAATGAGCGGGAATACCGGTTTCAAATTTTTACTTTTCCCCCCTCATTCAAATAGATTCGTCTTATCTGGACGTTTGAAAATTCCATACAATCGGAGGTTAGACAGTATATACATTGGTTAATCATCGCAAAAAAAAGTTAAAATAAAATAAAAGTATGAAACACAAAGGATAATCGAGAGTTTACTGTGCAATTAAACTTGATTAAGTATATTATCTATGTAATATTCATAAAGTTTAATTATAATTTATTTCAAAATCTAACGTAGTAGCACTGCAATACCTCCATAAAATCAAAACCTAAAATGTTGCATTTATGGCAGTATTGAACTGGGTGTGCGATTTGAGATCTAAGCTAACAAACTCTATGAGACCTTTTCTTCATGGTGGAATGCAGTGGAAAAGGTTTTTGGACTCGGAAAGTATAGTCTTAGTAGTTCAGCTTAAGTATTCTGAGCGTTTTTAAATTGTAAGCAGGTATTTTGTGTCATAGAGTGTAGATACCTTACCTCAACATTTATTTTTTGGTTTGCTATTTGCATGCAAGTCCCAACTTTGACGTCATTCAGAATCACAAATTAAGAGAATGAGACTATTAAGTATTTTTGACTTGAACAACAAAAAAACACAAAATTGAACAACAGTCAATCTTATCTGACTTTTTAAGTTACTAGAAGACTAATTACTAAGTTGAACAAACTCTGTTGGTTGGGTCTTTTTAAATTCGCTAGTAAACTAACAACCAAATCAAATATGATAAGTACGTTTGAAGTAACTTTTTAAGTTGACCTTGTAAGAATAGTTACAAAGTTGAGCATGACTGATAATATAAGTCTTAGGTATATGTTTACGTTGACCTGGGTTTTCAGAAAAAACAACTGAATCGAATATTGCTAGTGATTATGACACGACTCTCTCAAGTTGACGTAGTAAGTAAATACAGTGAAGCACCGTTTATACGTTTCTGAAAGGACTGTATGAAAAAAGCTTACAAATGAAAAAAACGTATAGCAGAATACATTAATATGTATTAAAACTCTGCAGGGACTAAATTAAAAAACGTATAGATGATAAAAACGTATAAAAGAGAAACGTATAACCGGTGCTTCACTGTAACTGCTAAATCGAACGTGAATAGTTAGTCTGTGGTGACTGGGCGACGTTAAATATGCTCGTGGTCTCGATGTCCTCCAAGTGAAACGATACCTCTGGGGGTGCTAGCACCAGGTAGCTATTAGCTCTTGGACTAGTTCTAAATTCTCATTAACTGTTCGATCCGGTGATGGTGCTGCCATCTATCGGTATATAAAATAATGGAGGCAAGGCACTTAGTATGCAGTCCTCGACATAAATACAGTTGTGGTCAGTAGTGACTCTTGAATAGTCTGTGGTGACTTTTTAAGTTACTGTTGGTAAAAAAAAATTACTAAGTCCAAAGAGGCTTGTTGCTCTAAGGTGAACAAAAAATTGTTTGTGACGGTGGGACAAACCGACGGTCCGACTAAAACTAAATTTTCTGTTCAACTGTTTTGAGCTTCGTATTTAGTTGCTGATTTATTTTACTTTCTCGATTTCCTTTCCAGGAAATTTTTCTCGTTCTTGTAGACAGTTTCTTCAGATTACAATAAGCATCTTTGCACAAATCAGACGGATTTTGACACTGATTGTTAGCGATCCACTTTTCGATTCCTTCATCACAGTTTGCATTCTGTTGAACACAGCATTTCTGTCTTTCGAACATCATGGGATGACGGTGAAAATGGAGAGAATACTCAGACTGGGAAATCTGGTGAGTGTTAGCGTAATTTGAAACTCCCCTAATTGTTCAGTGTCTAAAAAGGAACCCTTATGTGAAAGTCACGTGACCGTGACATGCGAGTTCCCGTCGCATGACGATCAAGAAAAGTCACTCTAACGTTTTCAACATGTTGTTGCAGCTAAAACCCTCGATCGCAGCTTAAGTAGCGACACGTCCCTCATCCTGGGGCTAAACGCCGCTTTCTTTCTATGTCTTAATTCTTATAGCTCGTGACAATCGCTGAAACTCATTGCAACAAAGAGGGCGCTGCAGGGAACTCCTGTTTCCATGAAGTTGCCATTGATTGGTGGATGCAGGGGTTCCTATCAGCGCCTCTTGCGGTCAAAATGGGCGACGTCCAATCAAAAATAAACACCTTTAAAACGTTGACATTGATTGCTGGATGCATGAGCGGATCATAGATGCATCGGTTTAATACAGAAAAGTCAGAAATTGTCAAGGCCCGTTAAGCGTCAGCGCCATCTAGTGGGGCCATGCTCCATGTTAATTCACACTATTTCACTTCAAAATGTTATGTCTTTAAAGTTTGAACTCATAAGGCAAAAATTAATCCTTTATTTGAATTCAGGGCACAAAATCCGTATGAAACCAATTCCACATACGCCGGCAGCAAAATACCTGTTGCTCTGTGTACCTATGTTATCAATCAACTACTGGATGCAGTTCTCCTGTAGCCTTTTGTAAAGGATACGATTTGCTGCTGTGCGTACCAGCAATTAAATCTCAATGAAAATATTCAAATATTAGAAAGACCAAAAGCTACTTTGGGCTGGGTGTGCGTGGTCCCACATACCATTATGGTTTGTTTCTATACACCATTATGAATAATGTATATATTTCTCATTACAAAAGAAACGAAAACGCTTAAATCATGTTAACGAAGTTCTAAAAAAAAATGCATTGTCTCTGAGAGCACAATGAGTCACAAAAGATCACAGAGAAGTCTCTAGGGGACATGAAACTCCCTTTAAGGAACCAAAGATGCGCAGTATAACCTACAAAGGCTCTTGCTCCAAAAGACCCAATATAACCAAACAACCAAAGCTACCTTTGGCGGACATATTTCGAAAAGTTTGCCCCAGATTCGCTATTCCCACCGGAAAATGACACTTTATGGCAACCCTCCAAACCCAGAAGCTGAATCGGCCCTTCACAGTTACAAAGTGACAAAATAGTAACGTCTTGCAGGAGCCACACCGTAACATCTTTGTGACATATATTATGTGACTTCACTGCAACAATTTGACAACATGAAGATGCCATTGCAAAGTCGATTTGTGACGTCTCCGCGGGCTAAGATCTCTACCATCTGTTAATGACTTTACAGTGACTTTTCATGACTCTTATGTGACAGTAATGTGAATAGGTCTCACTTTAAGGGTTCCATTTTAGTCACTACTGTTCAAGGTTGATCATCCCTGAGTATGTGTTGCATTCGTTCTTTCGTGGCAAATTTTTGTTTTTCAGATCATATTGTTGGTTCACTTACATGTGTATAAAAACTATTTTTGCACTCTCTCCCCAGGTATTCACCATCATATTCTCACTGGAAGCTGCAGTTAAGCTGCTTGCTCTCGGCCGCAGCTACTTCAGGAGCAAATGGAATGTGTTCGACTTGGTAGTGGTTGTGGTCAGCCTCGCCGATCTAAGTTTCGAAACTGTCGGAGGACTATCTGTGTTAAGAACCTTTCGTCTAGTGAGTTTTATTTCGTTTTATTACTCATTTATGGCATACAACTTGGCTAAATAATTCATTAACCAAACATGTAGGTGGTATAATGTTAGGTTGGAATGATTCGTTAAAATATAAGGTTCTTATTTTATTTTTATTTTATTTATTTATTTTTTTCGAAACTTTTTTGAGACTGCATTGCGCGATATACTATGTCTCAATCGTAGTTTGTTTCGAGACAAATGTCACTTCCGACCAATAGCGTTAGATACACTCAAAGATTCCAATCAGATACCTTCTCACGACTAAAGAGAAGAAGCCAATCAGGAATTCCCTCAAGGGTTCTCCGTAGACTTTCCTACAGTGGTAGTCAAAATTATAAGGACGGGAGAAAAATCTACCGCATCTTCGCTGTATTTGGTCGGAAAGTTACACAAATTTTATAACTAGTAACTAATAGTAAATGAAACTTTTTTTTTTAACTTTTATTCAAAATACAAAGGAATTTCTTATACGTAGAAGGAAGTTTGAGTTCAGACATCCGTGTGATATGGACAAAATTAAAAGGACAAATATATTTTAATGTTTTAAAAAGCAAAATTTGCATGCTTTTTTTTTCTGCAAACTGCGCTACATACCGATATAAATGCTTAGTAAACGACCGGGAAAACACATTCTATTTTTATAATCATCCCGCTAGGTACAAAATTTAATGAGTTAGATAAAAAGAAAGTGGTTGCTTGAAAATTTTTACGATGTAGCGTACGTCAAATTGCAACAAATTTGATGAGATAGAGATCGGTCATTTAGAGCTTTCTCAACAACACGTTTTTTGACAAAGTCGAAAAGGTAGGAAATCTTCTGTTTCTTTGTGAGTGAAACTAATGATGATACGACGAACTTGCTTCAAAAAACAAACATCAAGAGATATTAGATGGGAATTCAAGTTACGACGCCATTCTCGAACTGTTCAACATCTTTTACAAGAAGAGAAAAAGTTTCCTCTGTAAAACTAATGTCATGACAGACTCTTAAAGTTCATTAGAAACCAAGGGTTTAGCGGGCCAAAAATGGGTTGTTATGGGTAAAGCGGAGAAAAAGTGTAATTAGGATGGACTTAATGGTTTTTGCTACTTCTGGTACTCGTGAAGGGAAAAAAATCTCAAAGCGAGCACTTTGAGGCGGCTCCATGATGCTCGGTGGATATTTCGCAATGGACGGAAACTATACCTATATTTTTTGTGCAGTTCAGAATAAAATCTGAGAGTAATGTTGATGTACTGAGCAATGTTTTTTTTAACCAAAATCACCGTTAATTACAAGTTTAAACTATTTGTTTCAGCATAATAATGCCTAGTTACATGTTTCTCAAACCTCAAAATCATTGCTTGATGCTTATTTCGTGAAACTACTGTACTGGCCGGACAAAAGGCTCGATCTAAGTTTAATGGAAACTTAATGAGACATTCTGGCACCCGAAGTATGAAAAGATGGTATTCAATATCGAAACAAGCAAGAACTCATTTTCTCCATCGAAAAAGCCAGGATAAAAGTTTTCAAGAACGTTCTTTAACTTCCATGACATCAAGACTGATAAAAGTGATTGAAAAAAAGGGGGGATATTATTGATTACTAGAGTTTTTCAGGGGGGGGGGCAAAACGCTTGTAGTCCATATAATTTTAACAATGACGTTTTTTTATTCATGACGGCAAAATTCTTATTTTCGAATATTCTGCATTTCACAATGATTCCTATCATAAAAAGGCATTTTGTGTATGCATTTCACCGAATTCTTTCAGAAATATTTTTTTTCTGTGCAATTTTTCTGCTGTCCTTATAATTCTGACCACCACTGTAGGATATCTCTTATTCTAAGACTAATTCCAAGAAATCCTTCACTACAATATTTTTCGTCAACACTGATGTAACTATGAGGTTTTCTCTATCCTCTGAATATATCTGAATCCCAACTTATGTCGCTCCAAAGTCAATAAGATCTTGTTTTGGTCTCGTCAATTTTCCTCTCTATTGGACCTCTTATCCATGAAAGAAAATAAAATTGATAAACGAAAAGAAAAAATTGCTCTCACATCAACCGACGATTTGTCTAACAACCGAAAACAGTAAGCAATGCTTGCTTGCTCAAAGCTTGACCAAAATGTCACTACAAAAGTATCTAAAACCCCCTTCCCTAATATTAAACTTAGTAGGTACTTTTCTTTTTCAAACCATGTCAATACATTCGTATTTTCCAGCTTCGTGTTGTGAAACTGGCCCAGGCATGGCCGACAATGCGTCTGCTCCTCACCATCATTGCCAGCACTCTAGGTGCTGTTGGAAACATGACGCTCGTGTTAGCAGTCATCGTCTACATTTTTGCCATCATGGGCGTTCAGCTCTTCGGCGACATCTATGCTGCAGAAAACTTTGCACCTTCGCCAGTGCCTAGGTGAGTTGAGTTGACTGAAAACTAGTTGTTCAGTAATAATAATAGTTTTATAAGTAAATTGAGAACCACGGTGACTTAAAATACGAAAAGTGGTAACACAAAAAGATTTTTCTATATAACCCAGAACACTGGGCCCAGCCTGTTTCTGCCCGAGGGCCTCACCTCATATTAAAATTATTTTCGCGGCCAGAACATACATAAAATTTTGAAATATTTCATTATTTTCTAAAAAACATAGGAAAATATGGAACAGAAAAGTACAAACCTATAATTCTTGTTATCATTTCTCATACTTATTTTATTAAATGCATATGTTTCAGATGCCAATTTCTGAATATTTGGTTATTAAGTTGTGACTTTGACTTCTCGTGATTGTCGATTTGTAACATTAAACGAAACAACGGGACACACGGATCAACTTTGTGGACCGGATATCAAACTATATTTTGGGAGCCAGTGATATTAAAAAAATAATCAAAAGATTAATAATTGATGCAAGTACCATTTAAGTTAGTTTGTAAATCTGGCTGTATATTAAAAAAAGTAAAGCATATCTTAAAAAGTAAAACAATAACTGAAAATCAATCTTGGTAAATAAAAAATATTTCAAACACTTTTACAAGGTAGCTCGTTATTAATGGATAAAGTTGTGAGCTTTGGATTGTAAAAAATTCATTCTCCCTTCCCCTACCCACTTCAACTGATTTCTTATGACTCTTCTGACAGATTTATGCATTGATAAAGGAGTTCCCTTTAACCCCCAAAACAAGTGGCTACAACTTTTACGTTTATTGCTTCTGCACAATTTTTTATTTCATTCGGCATAATTTATCAAAATTCCGAATTGTCTATATCACCTTAAATGCACATTTTCAGTTTACCCGATAAGGAAATTTTGATTTTTTGGTTGAACTTGCGTACGCAGCAGTCACGCAGAGCTGATTCTTTTGTGCGCTGCATCAAAAGTCTTGGCGACAGTGAGAATCGCCAATTACCGTGTCAATATTCCTGAAGCTGGTTTTATCGTCTGCTTATTTTATTTCAAACGTGTGTAATGTATTCAATTTTTTCCAATTAGCACCTCTATTAGTCATTCCTGGAGCCTCCGTGGCTCTGTGGTAGAAGCTTCGTCTTCTAAGCCGGAACTCGTGGGTTCGATTCCCTTCGGTGCCCGGGTGTTATTTCCTTCTCTTGTGTTGTAAATCTTTCCTGTGTCCGGATACGAGGGGCTTGGCACGCAGTTCTCTATGTATGTAAAGCTGTTTAGCTTCTAAATAAATAAATATTAGTAATTCCAATTTTAACGAAAGAAATTTAAAAAATATACATAATTATTAAAGAAGAGATGTTGAGTTTTGTAACTCTCTTAAACAACCTGAAAGTCATCACAGGACTATAATTGTTATAAACTTCTTAATTTTAGATGGAATTTCACTGATTTCTGGCATTCGCTGTTAATGATGTTTCGCATCCTATGTGGTGAGTGGGTGCAACCACTGTGGGACTGCATGCGAGCTGCTGGTGAAAAGTACCATGTCTGCATCTTCCTGTTTCTGGTGGCGCTGACGGTTGGAAACTTTTTAGTGCTCAATCTTTTCTTAGCCATGTTGCTCAATTCTTTCAATTCACAAGAGCTTAAGGAGAAACGGGTGAGTATTTCTTCATTTCCTGATTTAGTGCTCAGTCTTTCCTTAGTCATACGCCCGTGGTCATCAGGGGGAAAGGCATTGGTAGTGATGAAATGAATGATCGTCAATGAGTAACCAATTGCAACAGGAAAGCGTGACAGTAGCATTGAAGTACGAAGAAAGCTCTTTCTCTGCCACAATCCGTATGCACTTAGTAAAATATTATAAATGCAAAATGAACAACTTAACACATGCACATATTTTCAAATCTTTGCGGATGCGTTTTTCGGGGTTACAGGGAGTCCCTTTTTCATTTGAAAAATATGCAGCTTTGGATTTGAAGATACCTGACAAAAGCAAAGAGTCGTGACGATAAAATATCTATCTAAAAATTCAAATAGTAAAAATAGAGGCCTAACTACCGATGACTTTTTTTTAATTTAATTGATGCCAACTGTTCGTGCTTAAATCGGTGTTTTTACTCACTACTTAGTGTATGCTCATTGTAACTTTTGTCACTATAAGCATTTCACATTACTTAAAGTGCAGAGAATTAGTTTCCGGTATCGGGGCCTGAAGTATCGTGTGTTCGATAATGGCCGATCGAAGACCCTTCGTGTACACTGATTTTAAATTAGCCGCGATGACAAATCCTCCAAGTTTCCACAGTAACTCAATAATTGAATATCTATAGGGGTGCTGAACTCAACAGTTGTTCGGTTCCCGGTCTGAATCAAACTTATCGAAATGTTAATACATTGTGCTCCCCTCTATCGTTAGATGTTTAAACTAATCAGATTTCTACACTCTGTGGTGCTCGTACGCAGACGAAAGTCACACAGATTGCTCTAAATTGGGTAGTTAAATCCAATCGGAACTCGGATGCTATTTCAAAAGTGGTATAAAAAGCAAAGTTAAAAAACATGTACGTTACACTGGACAAGGAACGTAATCATTAATTAAAGCTTCGCTCATTAAGATAACCATTATCTTGCAAATCAACTTGTCAATATCTTTTCCTTTCCAGATGCAAAATTAAATGAATGTTTGAAAGTTCTATTCGTCATTTCTTTTCGCCTCTCTAGGAGAAAGAAGCATCCGATTCAAAACTGCTCAAAGGCTTCCAGCGAATCAAGGGCGTCATCCGCCGCACCAACGTTATTCATGAATTAGACCGGGTCGAACCACTCCAGCAACGGCCGTCACCCCAACCTGTCTTCCAAAAACGGAGATGGTCCGAGCCCGGGATTGTTCTGCGTCCTATGTCACCCAGAAGGTCGAACGACACCTCCAACAGTGTTTGGGACAAGTTTCTACTCTCCAGAGGTGATAACACTCGAAACAATCAAGTTTCAAATATCTTTTGAAATCGCGTAGGTATGCAGAAGTGGCGCAAGTGTTGGAGAAAGGGATTGAAATCAATGACTCTATAATTGAACTTTAGGTCCTATTCAAGAAAAAAGTGGTTGTATTTCACTTCGGATTGACGTCATTACTCCTCCACCAAACTGGCTGTGTGAGGGATTTCTATGCGGAGACGATTTGTGTGAAAGAGGAGATATGACGTCAGTTCGAAGCGAAATCAATCCGTGCGAGTGCCGGAATGAGCCCAATGTAGACTCAGAAGAAAAAAAAAATTAAAGATGCGATGTAAGCAAAGCTTAACGAAAGGGAACGAAGCCGGAGTTCTTATTAATTCAGTTATTGATTTATTTATTTATTTTGGAAGAAAATTAATCAAGAAAAGAGAGATTTTCACAGTAGCTTAATTGACAAGTTTATCTTTAAAGTTACATGGGATTTAGGTGAAATGGAGCAGAGCAACAGTTTTGATCGCTAGCATTGCTTGTGGTCGAGATTTGACTGGTCGTGCTTAATGCCTTTCCCTATTTCTTGACTTTTAATTGGTTCCGTCAAATATTTCCAAACAAAATACTGTAGCAGCGAGAGGTACGGTACGAAACAGGGAACCCCGCTCTGCTATGCCATCTGGGGCTTCCAGAGAACTGACCTTTCGGCCGGGGCCCCCTTACCCGTAAGGGAACGAGATCTAAACCACTTACGACTCTAGACACCGTGGACCCAGGTACGGACCTGACTCCGGTGGTGCCCATTGCCTACTCACTGTCCCACTCGATAGCCATTGGGCAGATACAAATCTGCTCACACGCAAGTAAAGAGTGGTCGTTTTACATACGTGGATGCTACACCATCGTAAAACCCTCCCCATTTACCCGGGCTTGGGACCGGCATAGGGACGGGCCTGGTCCCCCAAAGACCATTCTTACACCAGAGTATTGTATTTTATCAGTTTAGTGCAAGAGGAAATACATTTCAACTTAAAAACTATGTTGTTAGCACAGAAACTACATCAGTTTTCATATAAAATTTGTTTTGAACTACATTTTTACTCGTTTTACATTATTTTTTAAGCAAAACCTGACATAGTTTTAGTACCAAAAAGATATATAAGTAGGGGAGCCTAGAGTGTTTTTTGGGGATTTACTCGAGCGTTCAGATAAACATAGAGATGATACCTTACATCCTGTCGAGTACCTACACCAAATGTTGGCCTTTTTTGCTGGTGGATACGTCTAGGACAGCCTGTCAGGTTAGTAGAAAAAAAAATGATCATTGGATTTATTGAAGCTCATCAGATTAAGATAAGGTGGGTTAATTACAAGTTAAAGAGTACATTTAGAAAATCTGACGATTTGAGTGTAACGCATAAAGTTGTAAACAAAAACGTTGTGTGGATTTTCTCGAGCGTGGTTGATTTTTTTTATGTTAAAGGAAATAATGCAAGAATCACGAAAAACATATAATCTACCGATTCCGACATGACTAACTATCACAAATCGGCTACAAAGATTGGTAAAAGGGGAGTCCAGTGTGTTTTTGGAGATTTACTCGAGCGCGTCAGATAAACATAGGGGAGATACCCTACACCCTATCGAGTATTTACATCAAATGTTGGCCTTTTTTGTTGGCATATGCGTCTAGGGCCGCCAGTCAGATTAGTAAAAAAAATTGATCTTTGGATTTATTGAAACGCGTCAGATTAAGATTAGGTGGGTAATTTACAAGCAAAAGACTACACTGTACATTTAAAAAATCTGACTATTTGAGCGTAACGCAAATGTGTTTGAGGGTTACAAAGTTACAAAAAAAAATTTTTCCCCCCTACCTGTCACATTAAAAATACCCCTCAAAATATTCGTCAGATTTTAGGCTACCAATGACTGGGCCATCAAGCTGAACCTTCTGTATAAAAATCCGACAAGCTCAAATGTTTCAATATGAAGGTTTTTTTTTTTTTTTTTTGACCTTTCAAGATAAGTAAAAAAATAATAATAATAAAAGATCATCAGATTTAAAGATGCACGTGAGATTAAGATTAGGTGGGATAATTACTAGCTAAAGAGGGTACTTTTTAAAAAATCTGACGATTCGAGAGTAACGCAAGGGTGTAAGAGGGTTACAAAGTTGCAAGAGCAAGAAAAGTCTTTTTTTTTTCCTTCTAGCCGTCAGATTAAGAATACGCCTCAAAATAATCGTCAGATTTAGGCTACCATGACTGGACAATCAAACTGAACCTTCTGTATAAAAATCTGACGCGCTCGAGTAAATCCATATGACGATTTTTTTTTTTTTTTTTCCATTTTCAAAAATTCGCTACGAGCTTGCGTCACATCCAAAACATCAGTCTTTTAAATGGTGACATTTTTAATGGTCACTTAACCTCCCCTCTGAATATCTGACGCGCGCTCCAGAAAACTTTTATTTTCATTTTCTATCCTTCCGGATGGCCACACCCACCACGCAAGTCGGCAGATACGCATAACTTGAGAATTCGAGACACGTTGGAGCATCAAATTCATCAGTATTTGACACGCTCGAGGATGTCCATGTAACTGTTTTTGCATTTATGAATATCAGTAGACACTTTATCCACCACTGAAAATGAACATTATGCAACATTTTCTTCTTATAACCTAAACCACAAAATCCAATAGATCCCCGGACGCTCGAGTAAATCCACATTTAGCCCAATCTCCAGAAAGTGTAACTTTTGAACGAAAATATTTTTCAATTTCGAACCTTTTCGTTTTATCTTCTTCTTATTCTTACATGAAAGTCCTACCAACTAGAAGAAACCATTATCAATGGCCCAGCTAAATTCCAATTATTTTACTCATAAATTTAAAAGAATAATAAATAAAAAATGCCTTGTTCACAGAAATTTAAAGAAAAAAAACACTTTTAGTGTTTGAAAATCGAGGCCAGTTTAATATCAAAGTAGTAATTTTGGTAATAGTGAGCTATTTTAATGATAAGTATGAATCTAATATAAAGCTCTCTTAATTAAAACACGGCTTAGTTATTCTTTTAGTTCAAATGTGTGTTAAAAATAGTGCAATATTAATGTATTTCGAAATTATTAAATATGAGGATTTATAATTTTGGTCGATTCCCTAAAATTCATGTATTCCCCTCCATTTATTTTCATCGCCTCAGTTAAATTTTGTTTTTTTATTTTCTGTTGCTGTAGAACGCGTACTTTCCAGGAGGGAAAAAATTTTAATCTTTCACTTCTATCTGCTGTCGAATACTAAGACAACAAATAACAGTACAGCAAAAAATCTCATTTCAGCGAAAACCAATGCAACGATAGATCTGTTTCAACGAAAGAAATGTTCAGTCCAATTTTAATTGCCATTACAGTGCTGGAGTTCCATTGCAACTTCATTACTACGAACAAAATTTGCGGTCCCTGAAATTTCGTTGCCACGGGATTTTAATGTATTAATTCTTTGATAAGCCTTGGAAACATAGGCGCCTAAACTTGAACTTTTGGGAAGACGAAAATTCTCAATTTATTGAATGGTAAAATATGGTTACGCAGACTTAAGTACATCTAATGAAAAGATGCAATTAGGCATTTAAAAACTGCGATGGGGATGTTTCCTTCAGTCAAAAGTACCACGTTTAATTACTGAAATTGGTAGTATAAGCAAAAAAAAGAACATGGACCCAGAAAATATTTTAATTTTCCGAGCATTTAATTATTAATTAATTTTTTTAAATGTCTGATTTTTGAACCAAGATGTTTCATCGTATGAAGTCTCAAGCGGTGAAAGCCATCTTGAATCGAAGCGCGTGGTTTTCTTTTCTGGCAAGATGTCGTCTTTTAATGATTTTTTTCACCGCGAGCAATTTATTAGCGGAACGAGAAAGGTTAATTAAATAAAATACTCATTCAGCGAAATTTGGCAGTCCTGAAACTTTACTTTGGTAACCCCATCCATTTGCTCACTTGGGATGTCAGTAGTGAGAGTGAAAACATCGGCTGAATGTTGTTTAAGATTTTTTTTTTTTTTTTTAAGAGAGAGGATAAGTCAAAATTAAGGAAAAAAAGTAACCGACCATGCTGTTTTAGAAAAAAAATGTTTTTGAAAAATGGGAAATAGCCCAATTATACATGTATTTCTCCGAATTGCCGATCCGCCAGATAAAATTTGCCGAATAAGATTAATAAGCCACAGTGACTTCCCATTGCCCCCCCCCCCTCCCCTGCTTGGAGAAAGCTTTTCTAATCACGAGAATAGCTGAGATATTAAATTCTGAAAGTCACTGAACTACAGCTTCTGTTGCCCATGAAAAGCTATAAATTTGCAAATTTCCGTGGATGACTTCAGTTAGCGAGTTAAAATGCTTTTAGAGTTAAAGCTGCTGAATCTCATTACTTTGCGTCTTCCAAAACCACTCGAGTGCCGAGTGAGCGGATTTATGTGCGAAATCGAGAGCCTAATGGACTGTAAAAGAAGTTCGACTTGGAAAGGGACATTTTGACAAAGGAAGTGAGAGTAAATATGCAAATTTGTTTCGAAATGGGAACTTATATTTAGAAAGGAAGCGTAACGACCGATGAGAAAAAATTTTAATGCAGAGAAAGTGGAGAAGTAGTATTACACTTTCCTTGACACTTTTTTTTGTGTGTGTGTGTGCTTGTATGAATTTTATACATTTATTACTAGCTGCGTCGCCGGCTTTGTACAGTCTACCTCGAAAATAAACGTTATGTTAATGTCAAGTGACGCGTGTTCAACAATCAGGCTTGAACAACAAAAAATCTAAAATTTCCAGACAGATTGCGGAAAAAAACCAAAACGGAAAAAAATTAAATCTCTCCCCCCCCCCCCCCGATTACAGGAAAAGCTGCAAAACGAAAGCTGGAATTTTATTTGTTCATATTCGGGAGAAAAGAATGGCAATACATCTGTCTTCTCAATGATTTTTCTCGCGCTACAAATTGTAATAAAAGGTTCACGGTCATTGTTCAACAATGACTGTGATCTACAATGAATTTCTAACTGAAGGCTTACCTACATTTTTGCATGATATTAGTTAAAAACAGTTATAATTCCCGTTCTAATTACCTTGGAACATTGGAACACATTTTATCTAATGCAGAAATATCAGGGGTTTCTATGGATATTTAATTATAATTTTTGCGAGCATATTTTCTCCCTCTTATTATAGAAAAACGCCGTTTTCGTGTCTTAAAAAAAAAAAAAAAGTTCCGTTCTTTTTTGGTGTTCGAAAACCTCCCTGCGTTCCTTCTCGGGTGCCCAAGTGGTCGAGATCCAACATAAACTGTGGATTTGTATAGGGAACATATACACAAAAATATTCTCTCTTTTATTAATATAGATGAAGCACCATTCCCCCCCCCCCCCTTTTTTTATTTGTAGTTTCATACCATTTTACCTCCAATAAATACATTTTTAAGATAGCATATTGTAAAGTTTCTCTGGGTCAACAAAGTTTTAAGTTCCAGCCTTTTTTTTTTCTTCAAATTGTAAGTAAAATTTTGTCTAAATTGTCCCACGCATAACCGTGAAATCACCCTTTTAAGTAATCGTAATGGCCGTGAGGTATTTGTATTGCCTCTGACGTTATTGGGCTTAAGCCTTGGTTTCCTAGGAGCGAACACGCCGACCGTCGGCGTCACTCCTCGCCGAGGCGAAAACTTGATTCTGCTCATGCGCGCCCGAACTAAATCGACGTCGTGAATGACCACGCCGGAATCCACTTGACTTAGATTTCAGCGTCACGGCGAGGAACGACGTCGAAGATCGACAATTCGCTTCTAGGAAACCAGGGCTTTATAAGGGCACATACGCGCTACTATTGCGATTTAGCGTTGTGTCAGGTTTAAAATTAGTTCAGTGTGAAAGCTCATTAGCTAATGTGTTGGTTCTAGTGTTCTGGTGAACAGCTTGAGAAGCACTACAAAGAACCTAATTGAAATAGTAAAAATATTCGCCGGAATGTGTATGATAATTGGTACTAAGCTCAGAATTGCAAATAATAGTAATAGTAATATAGTCGTCAAATATTAGTTAAAGAAATGCTCGCCAATCAGAAAAAAGCTTGTATCAAAAAGAATTTTAAAAAAATAACTTAAAACACACGTTTTTGTCGAAAATTGAATTCTCAATGCAAATTTCGTTACTGTAATTTTTGTTCATTTATTTATCTATTTATTTATTTATTTATTTTTTTGCATAGATATTCCAAGTACATTGAGTCAGTACGGTTCTGCGAGGATGTTGGCAGCATCGGACAAAACGCTAAACAGACATCCGTTGGCACAGTTCCATGAAAAGGTAACCATATACATATAAAATATTTTTTGTGTAATATATAAAAAATATGTAGACAAATGGATCAGGGGCGGATTCAGGAGAGGGTCAAAGGGTCAGCTGACCCTCTTGTGGCATGAATTGTATCATGATTGTTATTAAACTTCAATTTTCACATCCGAAAAAATATTACATGAAATCAATGTTAACCTTTTTTTGGTTGGTTCTATCTGCAAGGTATTTTTTTCTCATCAAGTCATATTTCAAAGGATTGACTGAGTTTGGTTACTGGGCTATTGCTCTTTTGAGATTTTTATTATAATTTTTAAAAGAAAAATGTATTCAAAGTTTATATATACGACAACGTGTCCAGCTTATTTACCTAAAGAAATATGACTTACTGAAAATTAAAGGCAACTTGCACCAAGATCCATGTCATAAGTTGTACAAAATTTAGGGAAAGGAGGAGTGAGGGGGAAATTTAAAATGATAAGAAATTTGATCTCATTTGGGGGGGAGGGCTCCGTAGCATATGAGGAGGTCCGCCATCCTCCTTGCACCCCCCCCCTTTAACTGATACTTTTTTATGCTGGAAGTATAACGCTGGCCATTGAAACTAGACCCCCCCCCCTTACAAAAATTTCTGGATCCGCCCCTGAGATGGATATAAATACAAGTTGTAATACAGAATTTCTCTCAGTTTTAGAAGGACTATAAAAAACGAAAGAAAGGAAACAAACAAACAAGCTGTTGAGTTAACACACCAAACACAGCATCAAACTTACATTGTCTGATAAATGTTTATGATAAGAAATGCGAGTTCTCAGTTTACGAGTAATCAGTGAACTTTTGGGGTGATGTGGCATAGCATCAAATCTAAAATTCGATTCTTCCTAGATTCTCCTCGATGTGTCTAGATGAATGGCAGCGAATGTAGTTAAGATCATTCTGTTAATACTCGTTGCGAGAGGGCACAAACACGCATGATTTTGACTTCCTTCAGTATGTTGGTCCATCGAGAGCGAAGATAGTCTTGGTCTGAAACGCATCTTTTTTGCTCAAATTTGCAGGAATACTGTATGCATGACTTTCGGTGTTAGAAGTAACCCCTTTTTCAACGCAAAAGAAGTGAGCATATGGATAAAAAGTCATCCGACAAAAGCAACGAGGGAGAGCAGCAACCAGCTTAAAAAGTGATAATAGCGTAGTTACTGCCCTTCACCTGACAACGGCAGTATTATCTTATCTATAATAATATTCAGTTTAAAATAAAAACCATTCTGTGTAATCTGAATGCTGACTACTGCGCATATTGGTGCTTAACACCTATGAGAAAATTATTAACGAATATAGATCCAATAGGTATGAAAATTATGTTCCAAAGCTCATATCTACGCAAGAAAAAAAAAAACAGATTGGAGGCAGGTTAAGACAATAAAGCCAAAATAAAAAAGATGATTTCAATAACCGTGAATCGCTGAAAAAAGGAGAAAAAAGGGCAGAATGATGAAAAAAAAAAAAACCGTCGAGAAATGAACAAAACGCAATGTTTCGAAAAAAGAAAAATCGAAGAAATAAAAAAAAAAGAAAATCCTATTGCATTACGAATACTAAAACAAATTACAAATAAAAAATGCAAAATAGATAAAAATGGGTGAAAAAAAAACTAGGAGCAAAATTATAAAAATGGAACCCAAACAGCAGAAAAATACGGAATAGCTTTTAGATCGTTAACCAAGTTAACACTACTTCTCGAAATGTGGAAAGTTTCCCAAAAATTAGGTTTTGATGAATTGGGACATTTTTGGATAATTTGATAAAGGTTAAAATCAAACGAGTGATTCGAATTACAACGATGTTGGGAAGTATCAAACTTATTTAATTGTTGTTTTTCCTACAATTTCGCAGTTCCTTGTAACTCCGAAGCACTTGAGGCAGGCTTCAACCAAATTTGCCTAATCCCGTTGTATATTTTCTTCATTTTTTAGCACAAATATATTTGTTCAATTCTTAAAGAGAAAACTTTTCTTTTTCTTCCTACTTTTTTATGATGAATGCTGTCAATTTAATAGCACATGTCACATTAAAACTTGCAGTTAATAACTCTTCATTAGGTAACATAATTTCCACTGCTGTAATTGTTGTAGGTTTTTTTTTTTTTTTTTTGTAAGACTTTTTAGCCTCCATTCTCATAAAAGCTTTTGAAAGACGGCTTAATGCATCATAAAAATATCGCAAAAAACAAAAAGAAGTAAAAAAATAATTTAATTAATTTTAGAAAGTTAAAAATTGGAAAGTGGTTTTCGGATAGGGAAGACGTGTGTCTGTCGATCTGTTTGTCTGGAATCAATTGTTCTGTAATTATAGCTTAAAGGGCGCCATCTATGAAGTAACGAGCTAACTAGATAAGTAGATCACCTGCTACACTAATACCGAATTTGTTTTTACTGAATAACAGATCTCACTATTTCTCGAACAGGGTTGCAAAACACCTTAAAAATGCGCTCTGGTACTTACATTGAGCTTTTCTACAGTTATCGAAATAAATTTGATGAGTATTACTTTCTTTCGGTTAGCATAGGATCCTCAGAACCATTCAAGAGATTCAAGTCCTCTGAAAAAATGCGACGAAGAAAATGTTCTTAAAGAACCACCCAAGTGTTGTCCAAGCTGCATATACAGGTAATTCCTGATATAAAACTACGTGTTTTTTTATTTTTTACTTTTTTAGTGTTTTTAATAGAGCACTAGCTAAGCCAATTTGGCGGCGTCCAAAAAATTAAAGAAATTCTCTCGATAAAATGAAAATCCCCCCCCCCTCCATTCTAAGTAAAAAATCATTTTCTTTAACTAAAATGCATACACAACCCCTTCAACCAAAGATCTTCCGCGTCGTTATAAAAATCCCTCGCAGAATAACGATAACTATCCCGCAGAGCTCTCGCACTCGAAAAAACAAAAGCATTACAATTAAAATAAAACAAAAATGTCCCACATCCGAAGGAAAAATTTGCTAAAATATGCATTTCAATTGAAACAAAATGAGTATTTTGCTCTCTCTTGAGGGAAAAAGAATTCAATAATAATAAGTATTACGAAAAGACTAAATCAGCAATAAAACTAATTTCGATGTTCTGTTGCTGATTTTTTTTCATGTTTCTGAAAGTTATCGTTTGACATAAATTTCAGTCTACCTTTTTCAGATGTTTAGTTCACACCAAATATGCAAAATTATAATTAGTTAAAGCAAAAAAATCAATCATTGTAAAGGCAAAATGTTTGTATACAACTAAAACATGAACGTTTCATTGGATTCCTAGTTTATTGAAAATTTGTAATAGTTTTCGCGGGGCGAATTTAAATTATTTAATTTTGGCCAGTTTGCCGTTGTATCGTAAACAGTTGACTTAAGATTTAAAACAAAAGTAACAAAAGCATTGAATTTGCTTTTGAAAAATTAAAATTTTGCAATCAAAGATTGAAGCTTCGAATCTTCCTTATTTATTTTTCTTATTTATTAATTTATTTTTATAGTTATTAATGTTATTATATTACTTTTTTTTTTGTAGCTTTCTCTTTTCCAATTTCTTTGTTTTCTAGATTATCCATGTTTCTTAAAGTTAGTCTTGCATAAGTTTTAGACTTTATTTTCATGTTTTTCATTCACTTTAAATATCATACATGAAAAAAACAATAATATTGAATAAAACACACTTTAAAAGTTGAGCTGGCCATAATACATAAAGCAGTTGTAAAAAAATAAATAGCATGAAATGTCAATATGAAATGTGCCCAGTCGTTATGTTTAATGAAACATACGATGCAAAAAAATGCAAAAGGTGCACATAAAAAAATAAATATTTAATGCTTGATATAAAATAGCACCTTTTCTGATTATCTGCTAACTTCAGCAAAATACTCGTAACAAACGCGTTTGACATCCAAAAAAAAAAAAAACAATAAGATACGAAAAGATTGACGGTCAGCAAAAAAAAAAAAAAGCAACGCATACCACAAGAAGTAATAGATTGCGTGACTCGCTATCTATCAACTGCAAAGAAAATAAAAACTAACGCCAAGCCACGGCAACACGAAATCCTTTGATCTTCCATCCAACTCGCTATATAAAGTAATGCGTCTCCTCACTTGCTGTCTACCAGTTAAGCATTGGTTTTCTAGGAGCGAATCGCCGACCTTCGGCGTCGCTTCTCGCCGAGAGGAAAACTTGATTCTTCTGCGCATGCGCGCCCGAGCAAAATCAGCGTCGTGAGTGGCCACGCCGGAATCACTTGACTTTGATTTCAGCGTCACGCCGAGTAGCGACGTCAAAGCTCGGTGACTTTGCTTCTAGGAAACCAGGGCTTTAGGAAACGAATAAAATGAGAAACCCCAAGCCGTGATACAGCTTTATCATTGCGCATTTTTTATTACTCAGTAAACATTATGAAACCGTTGATGACCTTTACTTCAAAACAAAATTTCTTTTTCGTTTTAGGCACTTAGACACGGAAAATAGACCTTTCTTCAGATACTGGAAGAAAGGGAGAAGGCATGTGTTCAATATTGTCAATCACCGAGTATTTGAGTGGGTGATACTGCTTCTGATCTTCTCCAGCAGTATAGTACTGGTAAGGAAAGTGATAAAATCTTTAGTTTTCAAGATGTGTCAATTAATCTCTAACGAGGGAATGGGGTGAGCTTGTTTTGCCAGGAGGCGCCGAATCCGATGGGGGGAGTCTAAGGTTTCACAACTTTCCCGTTTTTGAGAAGAATGCGATTGAAATGTAGCAACTAATACTATATTTCAATGGCGTATGTCTTGGTGTATCGGTCAGGGTTCGGAAACCTTATAAATATTATTACTAAATAAGGACTAAGTCGTACACTGTAAAAAAATTCAAGGAACTTCTACGGTAAATATTACTGCAAAATGGAGTGTTTACATTACAGAAAAAAATTATAGTAAATTGTACCGAAAAAAATAAACTATTTCAGCTCCATTTGATACACTAAGTGGTTTACAGCACAAAGCACATAACACCATATTTCCCCTCACTCGATGTGTCCCAACTGGTAGGGTCATCAGCAACGCCACCTTCCAATACGAAGGTCCTGAGATCGAGCCTACTATTCGCATGTTGTGTTTTTTAACTCTTGTTTATTGTGTCGTAAAATTTTGCAGTGAAAAAGGATTTTACGGCAAAAGTTACTGGCAACATGGATGCCAGAAACTTTTGCAGTAAAATTCAAGAATTTTTTATAACAGTGTACATAATAGACACCGTATCGGACAGGATCTGGAAATAAGTTCATACCGTTCCCTCGTTAGTTAAAGTTACATTGGAAACACGTTTAACTTAAAAACTCACCCTTTTCTTTTTTACTCTCAAACCTAGTGCTTTGAAGATGTGTTCCTTCCCGACAAACCTCAACTGATGAAGATTCTCGGTTACTTCAACTTCTTCTTTACCGCATGTTTCGTCATAGAAGTGCTTCTGAAATGGATTGCGTTCGGTTTTATGGTCTATTTCAGCAGTCTGTGGACAACGATGGATTTTATCATAGTCTGCGTAAGTTACTTCTCGACCCTAACATCTTTTGCTATGGTGTTTTAATCTAAGGCGTATCGCTAAAAGGTGGGGTAAGGTGGAGAATATAATTCTTACTTAGGTTCTTAATTTTGAATGACTAACTAATGTAGAGACGAGGGAGGAAGGGGGTCGTGGCGCAAATTGTGTCATTGAAAATTTTAGGAAATGTTTGGTTTTATGCGCATTTTTCTTTCTCTCTTTCTTTCTTTCTTTTTTTTTTTTTTTTTTGTTGAAGGGATGGAAAAAGACTTCCCCAGAGACCTGACGGAGGGGGGGGGGGGGTTGTGATATTCGTCGGGTACCATTGCTCTTGAAGGAGATGGGTTGGGCACCCTGTTATAACGGTCAATTTTCGTTTAAAAAATTTACTTTCTAAGGATGAAATGAACTAAGGAAAAAAGAAATGCGTGCTATTTTGAGGGTCAAAAATAGGACTGTATTACATTTTGTGTTTTAAAAAGTGTAACTATAAAAAACAAGTTTCAACTAGTAGTGTAGATCTAAAAATCAGTAAGTAGCGCAAATTTAAAGCAGTAAGAAGTTTAGATTTGAAAATTCAGGTTTCAACTAGTCAGATTTCGGTGATCATGGAAAGTTTGATGTCACTGGAAGAAATAAACAGTAATGTCTAAAAATAGATTTTGCACTTGTTAAGTTAAAATGGGTGCATTTTATCTACTACATTTAGTTAATCATCGCCTTTTTTTCAGAAACTCACATCTTTTGCATTTAAAACGGTCCTTGTAACTCTTTAGGAAATACATGGTACGATCCAAAAGTAATGAGCCTTCGTTTAAAAAGACATATTTGTTGAGCTGATCGGTGCAACTGAATAATAGTTTTAAAATAGGCACCTCCTGCAACAATGTACTTCTGTAGGCGGCTTTTCCATGACTCAAAGGCATCCCTAAAGTCCTGTTCCGGGATATCTGCAAGGACTGCCTTGACATGTGTTTTGATGTCTTCGATGGAGTCAAAAGTTCCCTTTTCAGCGCTGATTTTAATAGTGGAAGCAAGGAGAAGTCAGGAGGCCACAAATCCGGACTGTCGGAAGACCACAGGACCATTGACTCGAACCTTCTTCAATCAGAACTCTCAGCGCAAGTTTCGCGCAGACTTTCTGCATGCGCAACTTCTCCGTAACAATGAGTTGTACTGTTGTCTCCGATAAGTCCCAGTGCTTTTGCTTCTTGGTAGAGAATCAAATAAGCGTCCGTGCTCAAAAATTCACACTTGTTGCACATTCACGTTGGTACTGGCCGAGGATATGCATCCAGACTGGAGTTCGTCAGTCACCACTTCCCGGCCTTACGAAAGGCCTCATGCCACTTTTCTACTTGCGAATAAGACAGACACTCAGTCCCAAGCGCCTGTTGAAGCATTGCGAACGTTTGGGAAGGATGGCGGAAGCAAAAATTTGGTCTCTTTCGTTGCTCTGACGAACTTTTTATATCGCCTTGTCTCGCACCACCGTGTAAAGGTTACTGTTAAAACTGATAGTACCTCTCTGAAAGCTGAGAGGCAACTGACCTGCGTTGCACTGTAAAGCCAACAACCCCACCACCGTCGCCTTCAAGCGGAGCGAGCTGCAGGTTGTGCATGTGTCAGTATAAGAACGTCAGGCTCATTACTTTTGGATCGTACCATGTATGTTTATGCAATTAGTTTGTATGTTAGCGCTCTACTGATAGAGAAAAAAAGACTATTTTTGCACAATGGTAAACTTGTGCCTTCTAAACTATTGAACCCCCTTAATTCGTTTTTTTTTTTGGGGGGGGGGGGGTAAAATTAATAAACTGTTCTAAACATTTTTTAAACATATTGTATGATTTATTTTCTTATCTAAGGTTTCAATTTTTCATTTTAAGCTATCAGGTTATCTCTAATCTTAGGTGTCTGTGGTGAGCGTTGTTGCAGAAAGTTCAGGTAGCGGTTTGTACGTTTTGAGGGCTTTTCGAACTCTCCGTGCTCTGCGACCTTTAAGAGCTATATCGAGATGGGAAGGCATGAAAGTAAGATCATTTATTTATTTTTGTTTCATTTGTCTCAGAGTAAACATATCTACTCTGTCTTTATGAGTTTAAAAAATGCAGTAATGTTTCTGTTCTTGAATATATACATACCGTATTACCCCGCATTATCCGGCATGTCGCAAAATTCGGGGGTCACCAGATTTTCAATAGCACTTGCCTGGTCCTTTTCGGCATGCCGGAAAAATCGAGGTTGGGGGGAAAAATAATACTATAAAAAATATATGTTCAGCTTTAAAATGAGTATATGTTCTATACATATCTTATTAGTATTAATAAACAGTTTCATTTCGTAAAAATATTTATTAACAATGTCATTTGATATTTTAATAGTGATGTAAATTACCCGGGTATTTATTTTTAGGGGTAAATACCCAGGGTATATACCCGGGTAAATACCCAAAATGGGTATTTACCCGGGTATTTATTTCAAAAATTTGTATTCAACTAAAATACTTTTCTGTATGTATTCTACTATGTATATATATAACCAACCATATACAAAACAATAAATTTTTGCCCAAAATTGTATTTTGATCACATATTTAAAGAATTATTGTGTGAAACAACTTAGCAATCAAATATGATATTCACATACTTACTTATTGTGTTGGATTTACTTATTGTGTTGGATATGCCTCATCAATGTTGATAGCCAAATTTCAGATATGAAAAGCCATTCTACAAAATGTAAAAAGCTTAACTGGTTACAAAAAAAAACCATCAATTTTTTAAGGTTCTCGTCTTTTATAACCCAGTAATATGTCTTATGTCCCTGACATGAGACATTCATGACATCAAAATGTAACGAAATGTCGCTCAATTTATTATTACTATTTATTTACCTATATATTTTACAAAAATTTCCACCAAACCTAGTTCAAGTGTTCAGGCGTATTCTGCATATCATTTTTTCATTAAGCCTTAGATTTCATTAAGATTTTAATTAAAAAAATTATAATACATAAATTTTTATATTTTTAATCATTCCTTTTTTGGTTTATGTTTAAAAAATAATAATCACCTTTTGACACCACATAAATTCTTTTTTAAAAATGCGCAATTCCTAGGGGATTTACCCTGCCTTCAGATAAATACCAGGGGAAAAAAATATTTATCTTCCCACCCTACATTACTAATTGGGTGTAGTAAAAATAGTTTGAAGAAATTTTCATCATGAAGTACCGGGGAGCAAATGCAAATGAGCAATGCAACAAAAAACAATATTTTTATTTATTTATTTATTTATTTTTTTTTTTTTTTGCTTAATGTGAAAACTGTCTATATTTGCCATGTTATCACTTAAACAGCAATAAAATAAATAACATCATAGTTTTAATAACTTCTCTGTTTATTCTTCCAAGTTCATCATGGAATTGCTAAATACTTTTCCAATTATGACATTGAAAAGAAAGATTCTTTGGTTCACAATATGTTTCTTTTATAATTTCATCAAGTCTTTCAATTAAAAATATTATAAGCTGTGTAATACATATGTATGTATCAGTTTTATCAATTATTTCATACTTAGATTTTGAAAAAAAAAATCTCATTCAGTTTTTGCATTTTTTTTTTTTTTTGTAAAATACCCAGTTTTGGGTTATTTACCCAGGCTTTGGGTAAATACCCGGGTAAATACCCAAAAAATATTTACCTACCCGCTGTTTATTTACCCGATCCACATCACTATATTTTAACAAGTAAAATATTGTTTAATAACGAATAATTTTATAAAAAATAACTTAAAACTAAGTAAGCAAACATTTAAGCATTAAGTTAACGCCCCTAAACCAATGATAAAGAATTTACCATAGCTATTCAATAAATAAAAATTAAACTTACCTCTCTAAAAGGAACCTAAAATAATTTATTTGAAATAATTATGAACAAATCACATTACCGATGATTGCTTCTGAATTGATAACTTTATTGGCATGTAGTTAAATCCATTAATAATGACCTACCATAAATAACAAGTACATATTATATGCAATACACATTTTTTTTTTTTTTTTTTTGAAAGAAGGTTACTTTCGGGATTTATTTTTTTCCCTACAGTGGTTTGCTTTCTGATTGGAACTGAATGGGGAAACTTACTTTTGCTTTGTTGCAAAATAAACCTCGAATTATCCGGCATGCTGGTAACTTCGCTGTTTTTCCGGCATGCCGGATAATGCGGGATAATATGGTATCATGAATATATTCATACACATCATAAATATTTCCAACTCTATTGGACAATCGGAGTTTAGTGTATGATGGATTTTTTTCACGTCTCTTACGAGCGCTGTCCCACCAGATCGTCGTAAACGCCCTGATGTCGGCCATTCCGTCCATCTTCAACGTGCTCCTGGTGTGCCTGGTGTTCTGGCTGATCTTCAGCATCATGGGGGTGCAGTTCTTCGGGGGCCGCTTCTACCGCTGCATCGACGAGGAGGGCCGCACCCTTTCTCCCCAAGTCACCGCCGACGTGGGACAGTGCCTTATCCTCAACTATTCCTGGGTCAACAGGGACATTAATTTCGACAACGTCGGTAACGCCTACCTTGCTCTCTTCCAAGTGGTAAATGTCATTGCTCTATTTTTTATTTTTCAATTCAGTTTTTCGTTTCCTCTTGATGCTGCGCCCGGTAGCAGAAACAGTGCTACGATGCGACGTCCGTCGTAGATTTTTGAGGCGGTCTGCTGATAGTTTCTGACGTGGGAAGGTTTTTTTACGCTTTCTGCCCGAATCTGTCAAGTTTCAAGCAGAAAAATGCAGTTCAAAGTGAAATAGAAAAAAGTGAAAACAAAAAAGGTGCTTAGATCTATGCAGGAGTCCTCAGAGGCTTAAGAGGTCAAAAAAAAAAACCTAGCTACTGCAGCTAAAGCCCTATATCGTTGCTTAAGTAGCGACACATCCGTCATCTTGGGACTAAATGATGGGGTCTTCCTATGACCTATGTCTACTACTATAATGAAGTAGTGTTTTGCTTCTCGATTGTAAATTAACATGGAGTTTAATAAGAAACCACAACCAAGAGGCAAAATACGCTACTTCACCATGGTAGACGCAAGAAGAAAGCATCGTTTAGCCCCAAAATTGGTGGACCTATCGCTACTTGTTCTACGATTCAGAGCTTTACCCGCATCTACCTGTGCCTCAGTTTGCTGTTTTTTGTAGCTTTTTTGCCTTCGTTTTACTCGTAATTTTGAAATTTAGCATCTGATTTTCAAACATACCTTTTTGCTGATTCATAGCAAATGTTACGACTAATCTAATACTAGTCTTCCTTGCAGACTTTTTTTAAAGCTACATCGCAAACTACTGAAAAAAATTCTGCTACGTGCATGGACTGACGCGTTACACTAAGTAGCTGAAATGCAGCTTGTTTATGCAGCGGAGAAATATTTTATGTCGTTTTTGATTTGGTCCAGGGATAATGATGTGGAAAATAAGTTCCCACCGAGTTCAACAAATTTTACTGTTTAAAATAAATGATTTGACAACCTTTCATTCATTTATACCTTTCTTAAGCTAAGGATGTAATGCTTACAGATTTAATTACGCGATAATATTTAAAAACAGGAATGATACCCCCCTTCTTCACCAAAATAGGGTAGAGCTGAAAGTTAAAATGTAATAAGATTAAACGTGTTAATACTTTCAATAGCCATAGATACGAATGAGTTTCAATCAAGTTAGATCCCAAAAATAATGTTACGGTAGCACGAATAAAAATGGTTTTGGTTGATGAATTAATAATTTGAACCATCTCTAAGATATAAGTTTGAATGTTAAAGAACGAACGCTTTGATACTTTCAGTGGTGTAACCAAGATTTTATTTCGGAGTGGAGTCTGATGATACATTAAGTTTTAAAAAACAGAGAAAAACCTTGCCCAACAACAGATGCCCTCAAATCCAATTTTGAATCAATTTAAGCAAAAAATATTGTTATTCTTGTTGGAAAAATATTATGCTAAAAATGATTTTTCGAAATTTTAGAAATGGGCGCTTCGCTGGTTTTCTAATTGACAATTCAACTGATGTAACAGCACTAATAAATGATAGATGTTTCATTAAAAACTTGCTAAGAATGAAATTTCACCTTGAAAGATAAAGAAACTGTTTTGGCGTATAATATAGCGTAAACGAAATCGATATGTCTGTTCTTTTCTTATCCTCAAACTTCGTAAATAAGCTATAAATGCGTTGTTTGTGAGGCATGACATAAATGCAGTAGATAGGAACCGCTATTTAGCCCTCACAAAAAAGAATTCGCATTTTTTTTTCTTTTAAGAGCTCTTAGAAGCAAAATGGACTGCAATTAATTCACCGCTGTTAATGTATTGTGTCTTTTATTTTGTACAAAGGCAACATTTGAAGGTTGGACAGAGGTGATGGAGTACGCAACGGACGCCACTGAAGTTGGATCGCAACCCTACACGGAAGCCAACTTTCCAGCCTACATTTATTTCGTCACGTTCATTATTTGCGGATCATTTTTCACCCTTAACCTTTTCATTGGAGTCATCATCGACAACTTTAACATGCTGAAGAAAAAGGTACATTAAGTGCTCCTTCCTTTCAAAAAAAAGAAAATTGGTCTTTAAATTAGATGGACCGATTCATGTCACGCGACAAACTAGGATGAATTGTTTGAAGAAACCTGGGAAGGAAACCACTTCAGCCCTCATTTTTATGAAGTTTTGAGTGGACTAGTTTTAATCAATCAATCTTTAGTTTGATTATTTAGTGTGATACCCACGGGGAAATGATTATTTTTTTTTTTTATTTTTTTTTTTTTTGCAGTAACGTTCTTTATTATTTTTCCCCTTCGTGCAATAAATAAATAAAATAAAATATTAATTTAATTCCGATTTTATACATTTTTATGTAATGTTTAGAAGAGAAAAGGTTATTTTGGAGTTATTGTTTCAAATGCATGAAAAGAATTAAATTTTGCCCTTTTATGTTATTGCTAAATGCTTTAAAACTTTGAAACAAAAGCAATGTAAATTTCTATTGCTATTTGTATGATATATATTGTTTTAGTGTTTTCTTTTAACTTTTCGTTAGTACGAAAGTAAACCTTTTAGCTGTACTTTTGAACAGTTCATATATATATATATATATATATATATATATATATATATATATATATATATATATATATATATATATATATATATTAAATGTTTTTTTTTTTTTTTTTGTATTTGTTGAACTTCAAAAGACAGGGGCTAAAATTCATTTTTTTAGTTAGAAGGGAGTACCCTGCATGCTATCCAAACAAGAAGTTTAGAGTAGATCCTTAGAAATTTAGGTTTTTTTTTTTTTTAGAGACAGAGATTTAGAGATCGAAAAAGAAGCAATATTTTACCATGTCAGTCTTTCAGAAGATCGTTTTCAATTCACCTGTTTTTTCCACAACTTTGTGCTATCTCTTCACATTGTAATATGGCTCTGATACATTCAACTTTGACCTTGACAACGTTTTATCTTTTTGGGGTAATAGGGAAGGGTGATCGGAACTGATTTAAGTTGAGTTACTTCAGTAGTAGTTTTGCGAAAGTATTCCACCTAAAATTCGTGCCGATAACTAGTCCCTTTTCACTGCACTCCTCAAAAAGAAGTGAACGTTGTCAAGGTCAAAGCTCAACTTGTTAAAGCCGCACTATATATCTCTTCTATCCTGCTAAATTAATAAACATTCTAAAATTTAACATTTGTTTTAAATCCCAATCAGGTGTAAATTCTACTTTTAGCAGAATACAATTTAAGAAAGCATTAAAATTTCTAACTTGTTTTGCGGTTCGTTTTCAGATGTATAAAAAAGTACTAAAAAAGTTAAGGTCGACTAAAAATGTTTCAAAAACATTCATCCGCAGTTCTGAGATTTGTTCCAAGCTTTGATAGTAAAAAATTTTACTTCCTGTCAGAGTGCATTTTAAGTGCTAACTTCTATAAATGAAAAAGAAAAAATTGATGGAAAGAATGTCTCGCTTTGCAATTTTTTTTTTCTCCATATGAAAGATTGTAGATAATAACAATATTCAACATCCCATATTTCACAAAAAAAATTTAATAATATCCGTTACTTTATGCATGAAAAAAAAACGGTTATCCGCTTTTTCGAATTTTTTCTGTGCGGTAGCCTCTTGTCCAGTCAACTTTTCAGGACGGAATCTGATAAATTTTGGCTGAGTAAGATCATTAAACTTTGGTGAACAATTTTATTTCAGAGTCACCTTCAGTGATGACGACTACACAATTGTTTGTAAACAAATAAAACTATGAAAATCCTTTATGTGTGTTAAAGCTTGATCATGGAGAGATGGCGGCTGTCCTTGAAGTGGAAGCATCATTTGTTAAGCTTGACCAAGGAGAGATCGCAATGACCTTGAAGCGAAAACATCATTTGTATCATTTGTAATGGGTTTGTTATTATTTTGTAATAGATTGGATCAGCGAGAACGCGCCTTTTATTACTCGGCGCTTTTTGGCTAATTCTACCTGTTACATATGATACAAATGGTGCTTCCGCTTCAAGGTCATTCGCCATCTCATTCTGGTCAAGCTTAAATATATACCCCCCCCCCGTGTCCGTTTACCTTGTCGTGGTGGGGGGGTTTGCGGTGTGGTGAGTTCGGGGCGAGCTCTTGGGAGGAGTCGTGAACCCCCAGTTGCTCAAACAGAATATCGGCGGGAGGGGATTTTTTTCCCTTCCTTCCCTCATCACACTTACCAAATTCGGACGAAAACCCCTAAGCCAAGGTGTGTCAACCGTGCCGATGGCTGCGTGGTACCGGGGGTAGTCGGTGCTTCAAACGGGAGTCTTCAGGGATAGCAGGCGAACCCTGTCGTACGCAGCCTTACCTCTGTGTAGGGGGGCTACACAGGGGCTAGACCCCACTTTTCCCCCTAGTTCCCAGGTTTATTTATGGATGATAATATAAATAACCCTTCTCCCCCCTGCGGGGAGCGTCAGAACGTATTGTCGAGCACAGCTAAGTTTTTTCTTATTAAACGCAACGATCCAAACCTCAATTTAAGCAAAGTTTCCCCCTTTTTGATAAATAAAGCGCTCACTCATTTAATAGGCGAATATCAATCTGTTAAAAAACTACGCAGCGGTGAACTGCTAGTTGAAAGTAAAGATACAAAACAAATTAAATCTATAATGGCAATCACACAAATTGGTTCATATCTTGTTACAACTTCAGAACATAAAACTCTTAATTTTTCACGGGGAATAATTTCCGAACCTGACCTTCTCTTTACACCCGAGGAGGAAATCTTGGAGGGAATGAAGGATCAAAACGTACATTCAGTCAAAAGGATCACCATCAAACGGAACGGCGAAATAATAAACACCAAACATGTCATTCTGACATTCAATACACCTGTCCTCCCGCAACGTGTTAAAGCCGGCTATCTCTCTTGCCCAGTTCGCCCCTATATTCCAAATCCGCTCCGGTGTTTCAAATGCCAGCGGTTTGGACATTCCAAGTTTGCGTGCCGTGGTACTGACACCTGTGCCAGGTGTGCAGAACCCGGTCACGACAGTAATACATGTAACAAGACCTACAAATGCGCAAACTGCAAAGGGGACCATCCTTCATACTCCAGATCATGCTCAAAATGGCTCACAGAAAAAGAAATTCAGATAATTAAAACAACACAAAAAATATCTTATCCAGATGCAAGAAAACTAGTTGAATCCCTTACACCAACAACAGGTGTTTCATATGCTTCAGCCGTTAAAAAGGTACTGAAGTCTGTATGCACACAAACAGATACCCAAACAGATGCTTCTACTAATGCCAAAACTGTAAACACAACCAAATCAAATAAACAAAATTATAGCCCCAAATCTTCTTTTAAGGAAACTAGTGATGTAAAATACCCGGGTATTTATTTTTAGGGGTAAATATCCAGGGTATATACCCGGGTAAATACCCGAAATGGGTAAATACCCGGGTATTTATTTCAAAAATGTATATTCAACTAAAATACTTTTCTGTATGTATTCCATTATGTATATATACAACCAACCATAGACAAAACAATAAATTTTTGCCCAAAAATTGTATTTGATCACATATTTTAAGAATTATTGTGTGAAACAGTTTAGCAATCTAATATGATATTCACATTAAATGTGTTGGATATGCCTAATCAATGTTGATAGCCAAATTTTAGATATAAAAAGCCATTCTACAAAAATAAAAAAGCTTAACTGGTTACAAAAAAAAGCAAACATCAATTTTTTAAGGTCCTTGTCTTTTATAACCCAGTAATATGTCCTTGCATGACATCAAAATGTAACGAAATGTCGCTCAATTTATTATTACTATTTATTTACTTATATCTTATGCAGAAATTTCGTCCAAACTTAGTTCAATTGTTCAGGTGTATTCTGTATCACACACACACATATATATTATACACACACACATAATATACATCAACATTTAAAATTCGTTTAAAATTTTTAATCTTTTATTTTAGGGTTTATGTTTAAAAAAGAAAATAGTCACCTTTTAATACTACATAAAAAAATTTTGCAAAATGCGCAATTACTAGGGGATTTACCCTGCCTTCGGATAAATACCCAAAAAAATATTTACCTTCCCACCCTACAGGGGAGCAAATGCAAATAAGCAAGGCAACATAAAAGAATATTTTGCTTTTTTTTTTTTTTGCTTATTAATGTGAAAACTGTTTCCATATTTTCCATGTTATCACTTAAATATCAATAAAATAAGTAACACCATAATGTCTTAATAACTTCTCAGTTTATTCTTCCAAACATCCCTCATGCTTCCTTTTTTTTCATTTTGGATATGACTAACCTAGATTGTGATTTTGAAATCCTGAAGTTCATAATCAATTGCTTATACTTCTCCAATTATGACATTGAAAAGAAAGATTCTTTGGTTCACGATATGTTTCTTTTATGATTTCATCAAGTCTTTCAATGAAAAATATTATAAACTGTGTAATACATAATTATATATCAGTTTTACCAATTATTTCATATTTAGATTTTTAAAAAAAATTCTCATTCACTTTTTTGCATTTTTTATAAAATACCCAGTTTTTGGGTATTTACCCAGGCCTTGGGTAAATACCCGGGTAAATACCCAAAAAATATTTACCTACCCACTGGGTATTTACCCGATCCACATCACTAAAGGAAACTAATCAAAATCAACAACAAATACAAAAAACAAATACTGTATCTGTTACTGTTAATGAAAAGAAACCACTCACACAGAATTTGAAAAAACTTAGTGAAAAAAAGAAAAATATTCAAACGCGCGCAAAAATCGGGGTAGCCTCTAAACAGAGACCCCCAAAACTTTATAATTTTAAAAAAGAGGACTTTTTACTCTCTAGTAAGAAAGTAAAATTAACCAAGTCCCAAATTGAGAAATTCCAACAACCTCCTCCCCAGGAGGAGGACGAGGATGTAGATTTTGAAGATCTTCCGCCATCCGACGATGAAGGGTGGACGGACCATCCTCCTTCATGAGCTGCTTTTTCTTCTTCTGGCCGTTTCTCCTTCCTTTTCTCTTCATGGCCCTGAGCATTCTTTCTTGGAATTGTCAGAGTTACTCGCATAATGTCACAGACATCAAAGATCTTGTCGAATATCACCAACCGGCCATATTCTGTCTGCAAGAAACTTTTCTGTCCCCTGCTGATAGACCGAGGTTGAAAGGTTTTGACATATACCGCAAGGACTGCTTGTCAGGAGACCGTCGTTGTGGAGGAGTGGCATTGCTGATCAACAATGATTATGCATCTAGCCAACTCAATATCAACACATCCCTGCAAGCAGTGGCTGCGCGCGTTCACCTTCACTCGCTGTTCACAGTTTGTTCTGTATATATCCCACCTTCTTATGACTTAAGAAGCGTGGAGTTGCAGACACTGGTTGATCAACTTCCTCCCCCATTTGTCATCTTGGGGGATTTCAATGGTCATAATCCTCTCTGGGGGAGTCCAGACTCCAACAGTAGAGGTTTAACAATAGAAAATTTTATTGAAGACAATGATCTTTGCATCCTTAATAACGGTGAAAACACTTATTTTCATCTTTCTACCCAATCTTACCATGCCATCGATCTCGTAATATGCTCACCTTCTTTTCTGCCACGTTGGGATTTTCAGGTGGAGGGTGGTCTCTACTCCAGTGGCCACTTTCCGATCAGGATAACCTCTACTGGACGCTGCGGCCATCAGCAGCATCAGCAAGCTCGACTTCGCATTGATCGAGCTGATTGGGCAGCATTTACCCAGTTGGCAGAAATTAAATCAGAAGACGTAACTGATATTGATATCGATGTAGCGGTAAAGCGAGTAACCGACATTATCCTAAACGCAGCTAACGCTGCCATACCAAAAACCACTAAAGGCAGGATCAAGTTTCCTAAGCCTTGGTGGAACCTCTATTGTCAGGAGGCTCATAAGAAGCAAAAAAAGGCATGGAATACGTTTCGTCGTTATCCAACCACACAAAATCTCGTGGCACTTAAACGAGCTCGTGCTGAAGCTCGAAGGATTCGACGGAAGAGCCAGCGGGACTCGTGGCAGACCTATGTCAGCACAATCACGACGTCCACCGCATCAAAGACCGTATGGGGTAAAATAAAAAAAATCGTTGGCAACTACAATATATCTTGTGCACCCATTCTGGAGAATAACGGTCGTATTTTATCCGATCACAAAGAGGTGGCTGACTGCATGGGGACTTATTTGGCAAAAGTCTCCAGTGCAAATAACTATTGCTCAAAATTTTTAACCATCAAATCACGCAAAGAACAAAAAGTTCTAGATTTTAATTCAAACATTTTTAATCAATACAACACAAAATTCACCCTTCAAGAACTGAATGCTGCCTTACAAAAATCAAAAAACACATCACCAGGTCCAGATGAAATTCACAATAGTATGTTAAAACATCTAAGCAGGTCCTCTTTAGAACATATTCTGCATCTTTTCAATAGAATTTATTCGGAACACAGATTCCCAAAATCCTGGTGTCAAGCAACAGTAATTCCTATCCTTAAGCCCAATAAACCATCTGAAAAACCTGAGAGCTATAGACCTATAGCTCTCACTAGCTGCCTATGTAAAATAATGGAACGGATGGTCGACTCCAGGCTGATATACATTTTGGAGTCGCATCATCTGCTATCTCCATATCAAAGTGGATTCAGGCGTGGTAGATGCACAATAGACAACCTACTGCTTCTCGAAACATCAATAAGAGAAGCATTTCTCAAACGAAAACATCTCGTGAGCGTATTTTTTGACATTGAAAAAGCATATGACCGTACCTGGAGATATGGGATACTCAAAACCCTTCACGAGTATGGGTTACGAGGTAATCTACCCATCTTTCTCTCTAATTTTCTAAGAGACCGAACTTTTCGCGTACGTGTCAAGTCTGTTCTTTCAGATGCATTTATTCAAGAAGAAGGAGTTCCCCAGGGAAGCGTACTAAGCGTAACTCTTTTTGTAATTGCAATCAACAGCTTAATCGAACAACTGCCTCCCGCTGTCAAAGGTACCATGTTCGTTGATGACTTTCAAATATCTTTCTCTTCATCGAGCATGAGTATCATTGAAAGACAACTTCAAATGGCTATTAATAAAGTAACACAATGGGCGGAGGAAAATGGCTTTACTTTCTCTGTTCAAAAAACTTTCTGTATCCACTTCTGCCGTAAAAGAGGTCTTCATCCTGATCCAACACTTCTCCTTAACAATCAACCAATAGCTGTAAAAGATCAAGGAAAATTCCTCGGTCTTATACTTGATAACAAACTCAAATTTATACCGCATATACAAGAGTTAAAAAAGAAATGTTTACTAAAATTAAATATCCTTAAAGTCTTATCGAACACTTCCTGGGGTGCTGATACAGAGTCTCTCTTAAGAATCTACAGGGCTCTAATACGCTCAAAACTTGATTATGGATGCCAAATTTATGGCTCCACGGCAAAAAGCTATCTGAAAGTTCTAGATCCAATCCACAATCAGGCACTGCGCATCTGCACAGGAGCTTTCCGAACCTCACCTATTAACAGTCTTCATATTCTTGCTCATGAACAATCTTTAAACAATAGACGCCTCAAACTTTCATTGAACTTCTACTTCAAAATAAAACCTTATACTGATCACCCTTTACACCTTCATATTTTTAATCCATCTAATGTAATCTTATTTCTTCATCGTCCTTCTGCAACCCCAACATTCGGGATCCGAATGCGCCGGGTGCTTTCAGATTTGCAACTGTCAGATTTTAATACTCTCAATACAATAAAACTGATTGAACCATGGTGTGAAGTAGTTCCATCTACCATCAATGACCTCGCTAAATTCTCTAAAGAGACTACCTCCAATACAGCCTACCAACAAATATTTTATGATACAAAATGCAAATATTCTGATTATCATGACATTTTCACTGACGGATCAAAAGCAAACGATCACGTCGGCTTTGCTGCAATAATAAATGGTCAAGTTACCGCTGAACAATCACACCCATCTTGCTCTGTTTTTACAGCAGAAATAAAAGCCATATTGATATCTCTACAATCAATAACCCAATCCGCTCACAAAAAGTGGGTGATATACACTGACTCAAAGAGTTCAGTGGAAGCAATCACCCACTGCAACAATAACAGCCATCCCATAGTCATTCAGTCTTATCATTTATACAAAAGTCTTACACAAAATAATTTTCATGTACTCTTTTGCTGGATCCCTGGTCACGTAGGCATTGCCGGCAATGAAGCCGCTGATTCAGCTGCCAAAGACGCAAATATCCTAGTTGATGACAGTGTCCCTTTAGTTGACATTAAAAACGCAATATCTGAATGTCTTAACACGCATTGGCAACGGACCTGGAATCTCGAAACACAAAACAAATTACATTCGATCCAGCCATCGACTAAAGGTTTCAAATCATTACAACTTACCAGGAGAGAACAAGTTTCGTTAACTCGTCTTCGCATCGGCCATACCAGGTTCAACCATAAATACCTCTTATGCCGTGAACCAGCTCCGATTTGTATTAGATGTAAAGTCAACCAGACAGTGTTGCATATCTTATGCAACTGCTCAAATTTTAACCAAATACGTTTTAAATATTTTAATAATTTTAATCCATCTCTGAAAGAGTTGCTGGGGGACCCACCCCATCCCAATATATACTCCTTCCTCCGGGAGATTGGCTTCTCCTTTTTAATTTAGTGGTTGTGCCGTCAAAATGTAATTTTATCCGTTTTTCTTGTTACTGAAGGTTCTTTGACAACCTACTGTTTCAAACCCTTTCATAAAGTTTTTAATGTTTACAAGTTTTTTATTACTTGTTTTAAACTACTGTTGTTTTTACCTTTCTCTCCAAAACATTTTTACTTTTATCATACCCTGATTTTTTATTTATGTATAAATTTTAAACTAAAAAATCGTTTGGCGCAGTATAGCCCTCAAGGGCTCTTGTGCCATTAAAAATAAGTAAACCAACCAACCAAGCTTAAATAGGTTGTTTGTTACAAGGGCGTTTATAAGGGAGGGACTGAGGGGGCCCGGGCACCCTCCAAAATCTGGGAGAAAAATTAACTAAAGGTAGTTATTATTTGGTTTCAATTTGCTCACTGATATTTTGCAAACTTTAGGCTACAAATAATAATAATAATAAATAAATAAATAAATAAATGAAAAAAATAATGATAGTGCTAATAATACTTATAATACGTTATATTAGGGATTTCCAAACTGGGTGCCGCAGGAAGAGGTGAGGGGTGCCGTGAAGTGCCCATGGTAATAATATGTACATAAAACTAGACTAGATACCGTAAGAAAATTCTAATTTTTCAAAAGGTGCAGCGATAAAGTTTGGGAACCCTACGTTAGAAGGCACTGGACAATGGTGTGGAGTTCAGAAGGGGTCAGGGGTTCCCTTATTCAAGAAAAGAACGCGTCTTGGGAAAGCGAAGTTATTTTAACAAAAATAAAAGCAAATAATGTTGGGGGGAAAGAAAACTCGATTCTTTCAAAAATAAATCTTTAAATTAAAAATATTTAACAGATAAAGGTTGTTGCTTAGCAAATTAAATTCCCGTCTCTTTCTTTCGTCCCCCCCCCCTCTTTTCCCCTAGTCAGTCTAAAAAGAAGGGTTTTCAAATGTTTCTCTCCTTAACTCTCGTCCCCTGCAAGAAATTAAAAATAAGTTTTAGTTGTTCGTTTGGAGCAATAATGGAAATTGATGTTCTAAAAACGTATTTGTTTAGGCACTTTTCGACCCTCAATTTCAAAACATTTCTGGAAGAAGGTCCCCAAACCAATATGCTTTCACTAACGTAACGAACAATTTTTTTTTAATTAAAAAAAAAAAACGCCTTAAAAAAAACACCTAGGAAACTAAAAGAAAAAAATAATTGGTCACATTTACGTACGATTTCCTACCAAAACCTATAAATCAAATTTATTTTATAATTCCAGTACAAAAATCAATTAAACTAGTAAACACCAAATTATAAAATAAACACTGATTTTAAATACTATACCACAAATTGTTTTAATACCTAACTATATACGATCTCTTAATTTTTAATCACCTTTTGAAGTCAGTGCCTCCTATAAACCAGTACCTAACCTACTGAAAACCTACGAATCCTGAGCTAAACAATAATTTAATTAGCATGAAATTAATCTTTAAAACCAAACCTAGTCAGCTAGAATAGGTAGTAGTTTAGAGGATTTCAATTTTGAAAAATTTCGGAGGAATATCTCTAACCGCTTCTAACTTCTAAATGTCTCCAAAGATAACCTGAAATTGAGTTTTATCTTTCAGGGGAGGATTCTCTCTTCCTTTCCAAAATTTGCCTAATGTTGGGGGAAAATCTGAATTGCTTTTGAAAAGAAGTTTTAAAATTAAAAAGTTCAAAAGTTGCTGACTATTCATCGGGTAATCACGTTAACGTTACCAAAACCGCGAACATTTCCAAATATGGTTCACAATCACGTTTTTAAGACTTCAATTACGAAAAAATTTCGAACGAGGCTCCAACTGCTCCCGTATGAATAGAATTATCTGAAAATGAAAAAACCTACAATTTCAAAAAGTGGAGAATATTTAAATCCCTCTCTCTAGTGTCACTGAATATCTCTTTAAAACTTCGTTTTTTAGAACTTCAATTTCAAACTAGTTTTTGCAGAGAACCCCAGAACCGCCCTGCCCATAACATTATCGAAGTTAGTCTGAAACTGCATTTATAGAACTTCATTTTCGAAAAAACTGAGCAAACGGGTGATGCATTTCGCCCTTTATTTTTTTTAATCAATCGGGAGGACAAATTAAAGAAGTCCCGTTCCTTTCGTTACCCTAACGTCAACAAATAGCCTATAATGGCGTTTTTAAGATTTCAAATTCTAAACATTTCGCAGAATGCCTCCCGAATTTTTCCTCCTCGTAGAATCACAGGGACCGTCTAAAACTGTTCTTAGGAATACAATTTCAAAAAATTTCCTGCGGAAAACTCCGAAACCTCCTTTCCTCCCTCGTTAGAAGCGAAAGTTTAAGAGTGCACTCCTCTTTCTTTTTGGTTGCGACACTGCGTGACAGTTTGAAATCCTTGCCCCACCTCGAAAAAAATGAGAAGATTAAGGCACTGTTGCTCCCCTCCCCCCCCCCCCCAAGAAAAATCGAAATTAAAAAAAAAGGGGTGGGGGAGAGGGAAACTGATCTTAGTTTTGGGTCCCCTCCAAAATAAAAACATATATACGCCACTGGTTTGTTATTATGTTGCAATACAAAGGATCGGCGAGAACGTGCTTCTTACTACTCGGCGCTTTCTGACTGATTTTACCCATTACAAATGATACAAATAACGTTTCCGCTTCAAGGTCATCCTCCATCTCTCCGCGGTCAAGCTTTACCTGGTCTTCACTCACCAAGAGTTTATAGTTTCAAAATTCATTATAAGTGTGTTAATACAGTTTGTTCCAGTCTACCCCATGTTTTCATTTGCCCCATCTGACCCTAATTAAAATGGGGAATGTGTTAGCAATATTTCAAAGATTTTTCTTTCGTTTCAGTACGAAGGCGGCATTGTGGAAATGTTTTTGACTGATAGCCAAAAAGCATATTACACGGCAATGCTTAAACTTGGACGACGGAAACCTCAAAGAATAGTTACCAGGCCTCAAAACAGATATTTGAGATTTTGCTACGATGTTGCTATGAGTCGCAGGTTGGTATTTTGGTCTTAGAATCGCTAAAACATTAATTCTTTCCCCCAATCCAGGTCCAGCTAATGATTCATTAAGAGCACGGTACTAGTAAAATAAGCGATCTCTACCACTCGATCTTTAGCTACCCTGTAGATGGAGCCACCAATCAAATTTTCTTTATATGTTTCGTTTTAGTAGTAACATTAATGAAGTAATTAGATAGATAAATACGTTGGAAGATCGCCAGCTATACATACCAACAGCACTGTCGAAGAAGTATTAAAGTATAAAATTATGGCTCTTCTACTAGATTTTGTTTTGTATCGTGGTTTTTTTTTTTTTTTTTTTTTAAGATCTAACTTTTCTTAAATATAAATATTCACTAGCTGACCCTTGCGAAGCATTCGCGCTCGACAGAAGGGATTCAAAAACCCATTTCTCAAAGTAGCTTTTTGAATAGTAAAAAGAATGTCAAATGTGCTTAGTTTTTTTTCTTTTTTTTTTTTTTCTTTAAATTTTAACCGTGATAGAGGTGAAAAAATCTTAGAAATGATGTCTCACCTTTGAAGATGAATAAAGTATTAAGGAGGTTATGGGCGTATCAACAAAAAATACCATTATGAAATAATAAATAATATACTGGCGTGTGCAGGTAAACCGTAGTATCTGCAAAAATGAGTTTTCGAGAAATTTGACGAAATGTGTGTTGGTGTCAATACTAACAATAGGAAGTGTTGGAATAAGACGCTTTTTTCAGCGAAAACTAAATATGCAAGCCTGTACAGTAAAGCTAACGTACAACAGATGACGAAGATGCAAAAAAAAAAAAAAAAAAAAAAAGAAAAATTAATTTGAATTTTGTCATCTTGAATTCAAATTATGTTTTTCGCAATCACGAGTGTATGTTTGTATGTGTGTGTGTGGGGGGGGGTATGTGTATGTGTGTAGGCATGTGTTTGTCTCTGTGTGCAGTCATGAGTGTGTGGGTGGTTGTGTGTATGAGTGTTTGTGTGCGTGGGGTATATGTATGTGTGTGTGTCTGTGTGCAGGCATGAATGTGTGGGCAGTTGTGTGTATTTGTGTGTATGTGTAGGTGTCTGTATGCATGCGTGTGTGTATGTGTTCGTGTGTGCGGGTGTGTTGGTGCGTGTATGTGTTTGTGTGTGCGTGTGTGTTGGTGTGTGTTGGTGCGTGTATGTATGCGTGTGTGTGTAGGATATGGACGCAACCTGGAGACGGTTTTCGCTAGAGGAGCAGCATCGTGAGGCCGGCCGACGCGACGAGTGGTGCTGGCAGAGGGTGGCGCCGCGCCGGTGGGAAAAATGATAGCACGCCAAAAACAGTCAAATGAAAGCAATAAGCAATCGTGATTGCTCAAAAAAAAAAAAGAAAAGAAAAATTTGTAGTTACTGCCCTTTACCTGTACACGGCAGTATATATGATTGCGATTTCCCTTGATGAAATTTACTTTTTTTTTTTTTTTTTGGTTTAAATTTGACAACGCTACTGTAGTTTAGAATCCTGCCCAAATTGGGTTAAGATAACACATCCAACGGAGTTTGGATCTGAAAAAGCTTTTCAAACATTACATTTTCTGCACATGGGAGGATCAGTCCCATGACATCCACGTTATAAACACGACACTCTTAATGACACAACTGAACTAATGGGCCCCTATAATGAGATGACATTAAAGCAATGCGTAACAAAGCAAAAAATATAATTGAAGTCGATGCCTCTCTTTTGTGTAAATGAAGTTATACAGAATTCTGCTGAAGAAAATAGATCATCGAAACGATAGTTTTGGGGCTATTCGGGGCAACTCCGCATTATTAGCTCGACGCTCTAATCGACTGAGGCAGTGTGTCTCTGTTCCTGTAAGCTATGCATTGAAGCAATGCGTGATACGAATTAGAAAAAAATCGATTTTTTTTTCGATTAAAAAGAGTGAGTTCTCTTTGTTTTTCACTGAAAGCGGTGAAAAAAGAAAAAAAAAAAGCTTTAAAATGGCGCCTTACGTAAATTCCGGAAAAATATTAAACTCTTACTCTTGAAAAAAGCACATGAAAACTTGAACTTTTTTTTTTAATAAAACAGTATAGTTTACAAAATGGAGTATCAACAGCTGGATTTATTTCTAAGAAAGGATATTTAAAGAGATAAATTAATTTCCCTGGTCACTATCTGAACGATAACATAGCTCAAAAGGTTATTCCCGAAAACTCTTTTTGCTTGTTTATCTTATCACTTTGTTTTATAAACCTTTCAAAAATCGTGTGTGATAAACTTGGCACACCTTACAATGCAAAACGCGTTACCCTTCTCTCATCTTTTAGAACCATTTTCACGATACCCAAAGAGCCAAAAAACCCAAACGTCCTTACACTATGGTATTTCTTCAAACTTTGTTTTTCTGTTACGGCTTATATTAAATGGTTATGAATACAAAGAATGATTTCTTTTTGATAAGTAATTTGAAAGTATGGTGACAAAATTCAGGAAAAATGTCGGAGACGTCCTATTTCATATAAGATTGAATAATTTAATAGCAATATGCTGAATTGTGCAAAAAATAACTGCCAAAATTTCTTAACAGTCGGAGGCAGCGATTGGAACTGAAAGGGGGGGGGGGGCAAAAAAACGACAGCTAAAAGCTATAGGACTTTTAGTAGCAGCAAAAAATGAAAAAAAAAGAAAGTACAACATTTTGATAGGGCTGATTTTGAGAGCTAATAAGGAGTAATTGATGTAAATGTAACAATTTAACTTACGTTTTTCTTAAGATTTTGGTGAATTATGTACACATTAATTTTTCCCAAAGAAACACTTAGACTTGATTAAAATGTCAGTAATCCAACGTTATTAAGCACAAAACTTGCAAATGATTGCAGACACGTGTTTCGGTGTTACAAGGAACACCTTTTTCAATGCAAAGAAGTGTGAGCTTTTGGATGAAAAGTCATCCGAGAAAAGCAACACGGTGGAACAGGAGGTAGTATAAATATCAAAAAATAGAAATTAAACAAAACAAAAAAGATAAAATGACACATGGAGACAAAATTTATTATATAATTCCATCAGGAAAAAACCGTTAAGTAATAAATTTTAAAAGAAAACCCATAAACAATGCAAAAAGTCCGAAACACGTGTCTGCAATCATTTGCAAGTTTTGTGCTTAATAACGTTGGATTACTGACATTTTAATTTTTCAGCACAAAGGTATTTATTCTTTACTTAGACTTGAATTAGACTTAATTTATTTATCCCCCAAAGTATTTTGAGACGTCACAAACACTTGGTAATAATTTCATTAAACCAGTATGGCTATATTCAGTAAATTACCGCCCATTAGCCAGGGCTAAAGCAGAAATACGTGAAATACACCGCCAGCTCAGTCATTTCCAGCCGAGGACTGCAGTTTCGTGCTTATTAGCACTCATCAGCCCGGCATAGGAAAGTGACTGAGCTGGAGATGGAAAACCTCTTATGGAAGCCAAGAGGGCCAAACAAACTGGTAGCTAGTGTAAGAAT